>NC_080380.1:68085351-68367791 GCF_014773155.1 Arachis stenosperma
TACTCAGTTGACCCACTGTGCCTCCAAGTATTTGACGGAGGACCTTGTTTCATTCATGAAACTGAGAGTGGCCTTAGATAGATCAGAGACTATATTTGCTAAGCTGATGGATTCTTCTCATTCTCTGTTTGTTGCTAAGAGGATGATGGAAAAGATTTGCTATTGCTAAACCTATTCTTCCACTATTATTATGTTAAAGCCTTGTTGAGACTTTTGTTTATCCTTCCATGAGAAATTTGGATGATTTCTCCATCAGGGATATAGGTGTTTCCATAGGCTTCACCCATGTAATTCACCTCTGCCACTGCAAGGTCTCAGGATCATAAGCTTCTTCTTCAAAAGATGCTTCTTTAGTACTGTTGGATGCATTTTGCAATCATCAGACTCTGAGAAATCATATTGACTTGCTGAGTCAACATTTTGTCTGAGCCAATATGGCATTCAGAGCATCAATTTCAAGAACTCCTTTCCTCTAAGGTATCCTATTACTCACAGAATTCCTTTAGAGGTGTACATGAACTGGTTATTTGCAACCATTTCAATGAGTTCTGAGCTTCTGCAGGAATTTTCTTCAGGAATAGATCCACCTGCAAAATGGTCCAATGACATCTTAGACAATTCAGATAGACCATCATAGAATATATCCAGGATGGTCCATTCTAAAAGCATGTCAGAAGGACACTTTTTGGTCAGTTGCTTGTATCTTTTCCAAGCTTCAGAGGGATCACCTTCTTTCTATCTGAAGGTTTAAACATCCACTCTAAGCTTGCTCAGCTTTTGAGGAGGAAAGAATTTGGCTAAGAAAGTCGTGAGCAGCATATCCCAAGAGTTCAGGTTATCTCTAGGTTGAGAGTCCAACCATATTCTAGCTCTGTCTCTTACAGCAAAAGGGAAAGCATAAGCTTATAGACCTCAGGATCAACTCCATTGGTCTTAACAGTATCACAGATCTGCAAGAATTCAGTTAAGAACTGAAAAGGATCTTCTGATGGAAGTCCATAAAACTTGCAATTCTGTTCCATCAGAGAAACTAATTGAGGCTTTAGCTCAAAATTGTTTGCTCCAATGGCAGGGATTGAGATGCTTCTTCCATGGAAGTTAGAATTTGGTGCAGTGAAGTCACCAAGCATCTTCCTTGCATTGTTGTTGGGTTTGCCATTACTTCTTTTTGAGATTCTCTGTAAGGTTTTCTCTGGATTGTTGTGCTTTAGCTCTTTTAGCTTCTTCTTCAGAGTCCTTTCAGGTTCAGGGTCAGCTTCAACAGAATATTCTTGTCCTTGCTCCTGCTCATATGAAAAGAAGAGAACAGAAAGGAAGAGGAATCCTCTATGTCACAGTATAGAGATTCTTAAGGTGTCAGAGGAAAATAAGAATAGGAGGGTGAGGTAGATGGAGGCGAATCGAACATATAAGGAATGAGAGAGTCCAAATTGCTAGTAGAGGAGAAGTGTTAGTGATTAAATAAAGAGATGAGAGAGAGGAAATTTTCGAAAATTAATCAAACTTTAAAATAATTAGTTAATTAAAAGAATTTGAAAAATGGTTATGGTTTTCAAAAATAAAAAATGAGAAAGTGGTTAGGTGCTTTTGAAAAAGATAGGAAATAATAAATTTGAAAAGATAAGAAGTTAGAAAGATTTTGAAATAAAAAATTTGAAAAAGATATGATTTGAAAAGATTTGATTGAAAAAAAAAGAAAGATATGTTTGAAAAGATATGATTGAAAATAAATTTTTGAAAAAAAAAATTGGTTTTTAAAATTTGATGACTGACTAACAAGAAATTAAAAGATAGGATTCTAAAATTCAAATATTGAACCTTTCTTAACAAGAAAGTAACAAAACTGAAAGTTTGAATCACAACATTAATTGTTAGCAAAGATTTTTGAAAATATTGAAAGAAAAATGAAAAAGATTTGAAAAATATTGATTTTGAAAAAGATATGATTGATAAGAGAAGATATAAAAGATAAGATTTTGAAAAATAGTTTTAAAATTTGAAAATTTGAAAAAGATTTGAATTGAAAACAAAATCTCCTCTTTGGTGCTATCCTGGTGTTAAACGCCCAGAATGGTATGCATTCTGGCATTTAACGCCCAAAATACTACCTCCTTGGGCGTTAAACGCCCAGCCAGGGAATTCCTTCCTTACTGGGCGTTTTGAACACCCAGATTTTTCTCTGTGATTCCCTGCTGTATGTCCTGAATCTCAATTCTCTGTATTATTTACTTGAAAAGACATAATTTTGAAAATATTTTTTTTACTTTTTAATGAGGAGAAGGAGAAACAACAAAATAAAACTAATCATGAAAAGTTATAATCAAACAGATAATGCAAGAACACTTTGAATGTCAAGATGAACACCAAGAACATATTTTTTGAAAAAATTTTATACAAGACACCAAATTTAGAAGTTTGTATACTATGGACACTAATAATTTGAGAATGCACATGAGAAACAACAAAGGACACAAAACAAGAGAAATTGAAGATCAGAAAAGGAAAATCATCAAGAACAACTTGAAGATCAATGAAAAACACAAGAACACATTTTCGAAAATGCACGAAGAATACAAACATGCAATTGACACCAACCTAAAAATTGACACTAGACTCAAACTAAAAACACAAAATATTTTTATTTTATGATTTTATAATTTTTTTTTGTATTATTTTTTTTTCGAAAATTATTTTGAAAAAAAAAACAAGAAACTCAAAATTTGTTAATACGAATCCCAAGAATCATGCAATATTAGTCTAAATCTTCAGTCTAAAGATTAGACATGGTCAACCAAGCTTCAGCAGGACATTACATACAACAGCCAAATTGATGGGAATCAACTAGCTCCTGTGATGATAAAAGCATCATCTGAAACTCTAAAATTCATTCTTAAAAATTCTGAAGAACAAAATAAAAAGAAAAATACCTAATCTGAGCAACAAGATGAACTGCCAGTTGTCCAAACTCGAACAATCCCTGGCAACGGCGCCAAAAACTTGGTGCACGAAATTGTTATCACTAGGCATGGCTCCAAAAACCTGGTGCACAATACCATGATTCACACGTCTCTTCAACTTCGCACAGCTGACAGCAAGTGCACTAGGTCGTCAAAGTAATATTACGTGAGTAAGGGTCGATCCACGGAGATTGTCGGCTTGAAGCAAGCTATGGTCATCTTGTAAATCTCAGTTAGGCGGATTCAAATGGTTATGGGATTTTGATAATTAAAAGATAAATAAACATAGAATAAAGATAGAGATACTTATGTAATTCATTGGTGGTAATTTCAGATAACCGTATGGAGTTGCGTTATTCCTTCTGAATCTCTGCTTTCCTACTGTCTTCATTCAATCATTCATACTCCTTTCCATGGTAAGCTGTATGTTGGGGATCACCGTTGTCAATGGCTAACCCGTTCTCTCAGCGAAAATGGTCCTCTACGGTTTTTGTACGGCTAATCAACTGTCGGATTTATCGTCTCGGATGAAAAATACCAGGCACAGCTACCGCATGGATAATCAGCTGTCAGTTGTCAATTGTGTCGGAATAAGATCCAATGATCCTTTTGCGTCTGTCACTACGCCCCACAGTCGCGAGTTTGAAGCTCGTCACAGACATCCCTTCCCAGATTCTACTTGGAATACCACAGAGAAGGTTTAGACTTTCCGGATCTCAGGAATGCTGCCAAATGTTTCTAGCCTATACCACGAAGATTCTAATCTCAGATTCAGATGCCCCATTTTCAGAGGGGAAACGATATGAATCGTTGATTAGAGATCCAAGAGATATGCATTCAAGCTTGTTTTCATGTAGAACGGAAGTGTTTGTCAGGCACGCGTTCATAAGTGAGAATGGTGATGAGTGTCACTTGATCAATAAATTCATCATGTTCTTGTGTGTGAATGAATATCTTAGAATAAGAATAAGCTTGAATTAAATAGATAGTACTTTGCATTAATACTCGAAGAATAGCAGAGCTCCACACCTTAATCTATGTGGTGTAGAAACTCCACCATTGAAAATACATAAGTGATGAAGGTCCAGGCATGGCCAAATGGCCAGCCCCCAAAATGTGATCAAGAGATCAAAAGATGATCCAAAGATGAAAATAAAATAGTAAAAGGTCCTATTTATACTAGACTAGTTACTAGGGTTTACAGAAATAAGTAAATGATGCAGAAATCCACTTCTAGGCCCACTTGGTGTGCTTGGACTGAGCATTGAAGCTTTCATGTGTAGAGACTTTGTTTGGAGTTAAACGGCAGCTTTTATGCCAGTTTGGGCGTTTAACTCCAGCTTCTATCTTGTTTCTGGCGTTTAACGCCAGAATAGGCAGGAAGTTGGCGTTTAAACGCCAGTTTGCGTCGTCAAAACTCGAGCAAAGTATGGACTATTATTTATTCTGGAAAGCCCAGGATGTCTACTTTCCAACGCAATTGAGAGCGCGCCATTTGGGTTTCTGTAGCTCCAAAAAATCTATTTCGAGTGTAGAGAGGTCAGAATCCAACAGCATCAGCAGTCCTTTTTCAGCCTCTAAATCAGATTTTGTTCAAGTCCCTCAATTTCAGCCAGAAAATACTTGAAATCATAGAAAAATACACAAACTCATAGTAAAGTCCAGAAATGTGAATTTTGGTTAAAAACTAATAAAAATATTCTAAAAAGTAGCTAGATCCCACTAAAAATACCTAAAAATAATGCCAAAAAGCGTATAAATTATCCGCTCATTAGAAACTAAATTGGAATAAGATAGAATTCAGAAATTGAAAGGAAATAAAACTAATACCTAAAACCTAGAAAGATGAGAGAGCCTCTCTCTCTAGAAAACTTCATATAAACCTAAAGTTATGTGAATGATGATAAGTGTATGATTGAATGATGCCTTCTCCCTTCAGTCCTTGGTCTTTTTAGCCTTTTTCTGCCAAAGATTGGCTTCAAAACTGGGTCAGAAGCTCTTCTAAAATTGCCAGGTGCGATTTCATTAAAGGAGTCATCATGCGGCATCGGCGTGTACACGTACAGCACGCGTACGCGTCCCTAGACTTGGATTTCTTTATTCCTCCACTTTGCATGCTTTCTCTTCACTTCTTTGATCCATTCCTAGACCTTCTCAATATGAAATCACTAATAAACACATCAAGGCATCTAGTGAAATCAAATGGAGATTAAAATTATCAATTTAAGGGCCTAAAAGTATGTTTTCACACTTAAGCATAAATTAGGGGACAATCACAAAACCATACTATTTCTTTGATTAAATGTGAGAAAAGGTTGACAAAGTACTCTGAATTCAACATAATGTGAACCCTAAAAAGGGGTTTATCAATTGTGTCTAAATTAATGTTGTCAATTGAGAATGTACTTGTGTTGATGTTGAGCAATGTCCCTACAGTCTTTAAGTCAATTACATTTAGTTTCTTTAGTTTTGAATAAGAAAAATCATGTATGAAATAGAACATGCTTCCATAGTTAGTTTAGGAATTTCAATTAAGTCATGTGCATTTAGTTCTTTAGTTTACCTTTGGCTTCCAAGCTTAGATGTTTAGGCCACTGCACCAATGCTTAGATTTTAGGCTTTGATCTTGAGTTCAATAAAAGAAAATGAAAGAAAATGTTGTGAAAAAGGAGAGTAAAGTCCAATGTTGTAGGATAAAGTCCTAGCGTTTGTGGTGGTGTTTGCTAGCTAAGTTGGTTCATCAATAAGGTAAGGCTAAGATATCTCTTGAATTATGAGCTTGAAGTGCTTTCTAGGAGACTTAGATGAATAATAAGATCCTAAAAAGAGAAAAAGATAATGAAAAAGAAAGAAAAGAGCAAGAAATAAAGCTAGGCACCAATAGTTTGAACCTTGAGGCATGTGTCTGTGGTGTTTCTGTGCAAGGATCTGCTTGGATGATTAGGTTCTGAGGAGTGTTTTATCACTCAATAACTTGGGTTAACTAACCCGGGATTATCAACTGAAAGTCCACTATAAAGAGCAACCTTGTCACAACACATTTAGCAACCCAAAGAGGTACTGGACACCAAGGTCTCAGGAATGAATAACAAACCATGTGCCTGTGTTGTGTATGTGCTGAGGAGAGACTTGAGTGAGTAAGCTCGTAGGGGTTTTTCAACACCTAGCACCTTGAATCAACTGGTTCGAGAGTGTTGCCTGAAAGCTTATCATAAAGAGTTGCCTCAACACGGAGCACTTAGCTAAAGAAAGCAATAAGCTCTAAAGAGAAAAAGAAAACAAAAACAAAGCTAGGTTGATGATCAAAGAATAAGAGTCTCATAGAAGGAAAGAGAGTAAGTATTTAAGGGCATATTATAGCCTAGAACCCAGCAAAAACATGAACCTAAATTGTCATGCATGAAACTCCATGAACCAAGGCTTTGAATTCTTTCAATAAGGACTTGTATCTCTTTGTATTCTCATTCATTCCTCTTATATTCTATCACTTGCTTGAGGACAAGCAAGATTTAAGTTTGGTGTTGTGATGCTAGGGCATCTTGGCTAGTTTCACAAGTGATTTTTAGTATGTTTTAGGTTAGTTTCATGCAATTTCTTAGGTAATAAGCAAGTATTTGGTTGAGTATGCATTCATATCTTGATTCAATCAAACATTGTGAAGTCTACACATTTTCATGAGAATAAGGCAAGGATTGATTGATGTAATGAGTGGTGCATTATCTCATGATTAGAGCAAGGCATTGATGCAAATTGTTTGATTGATTTCAGGTAAGAAGAAGCAGAGAAGAGCCACATTAGTACCACTAACGTGGCCATTAACGTGGGCTTAATTGGCTTTCCCAAAATGATTGAAGCTTTGGCTTCTTCCTCCATATCCAACACCACAAAGTCTTCTGGGAAGATGAAGTCTCCTACCTTCACCAACAAGTCTTCTACTACTCCATGGGAAAATTTAAATGATCGGTCTGCTAATTGAAGTGCTATTTTTGTTGGTTTGGCTTCCTTAATTTTGATTCTCTTCATCATTGCTAAGGACATTAAATTTATGCTAGCTCCTAAATCACATAAGGCTCTTTCCACTGTGATTTCTCCTATAATATAGGGAATTTGGAAGCTCCAGAGTCCTTCAATTTCTGAGGTAGTTTGTGTTGAATAATAGCACTATATTCCTCAGTTAACACCACAGTTTCATCATTTCTCCAGCTCCTTTTCTTGGTCATTAACTCCTTCAAAAACATGGCACATAGTGGCATTTGCTCTAGTGCTTTAGCAAAGGAGATGTTGATTTAGAGTCTCTTGAAAACTTCCAAGAATCTGGAGAATTGGTTATCCTTTTCATTCTTCTTCAATCATTGAGGGTAAGGTGCTTTTGGAACATATGGTTTCAAGACTTCTTTTCTTGGGGTGGGTTGGAGGTAGGTGCTTGTGCTTCTTTTTTGTCACTTAAACTTTCATCCACTTTCTTTCCTTGTGTTTCCCTTGAGGATTCCTTCAGTTCCTTCCCACTCCTTAGTGTGATGGTCTTACATTCCTCCCTTGGGTTTGCCATGGTATCACTACAAGAACTGTGGTTAGGGACTTGCTTGGATAGGTATCCAACTTGTACCTCAAGCTTCTTGATGGCAGCTCCTTGGTTTTGCATATTGGATCTCACCTCCTCCTTGAAAGCTCTCATGTCCTTAGATTCCTTGCAAAGTTCTCCAAGCAAAGCCTCAATACGGGATAATCTATCTTCAGATGCCTGTGATGGTACGCTAGAATTTGGATGTTGAGGATGGCTATCTTGTGTTTGATATGGAGGTTGGAAAGATGTGTTATGTGGGGTATGATATGGTCTTTGGTTGGAGTGTTGATAAGTGGAGTTCTTGTAATGGTTGGGGTTTTGAGGTCTAAGGTCTTGGTTTTGGTTTTGGTTTTGCTGGTTTGCCCACCCAGAGTTTGGGTGATTCTTCCAACCAGGATTGTAGTTTTTGGAGTGTGGATCATAGGGTTGTCTTGATGAGTTCCTAACATAATTGGCTTGTTCCCAATCACCTCCTTCCTCTGCATTCACCCCTTCTTGAGCTGGTGGTTGAGTATTGATTACCGCAACTTGGTTCCTCTCCATCTGCTTGGTGAGCTCTGCTAGTTGATTGGTAATCAACTTGTTTTGAGCTAGCAATGCATCCATATGGCTCAACTCCATCACTCCTCTATTGGTGCTCCGATCTAAGGCATAGAAGTACTCATTATTAGCCACAGTTTCAATGATATCTATAGCCTCTTCTATGGTCTTTTTTGTATTGAGAGATGCTTCTGAAAAGTTGTCCAGAGCCTTCTTTACTTCTCTAAAAAGGCCTTCATAGAAAATATGCAGCTGCACCCATTTGTTGAATATATCAAGTGGACATTTTCATGTTAGCTCCTTGTATGTTTTCCAAGCTTCATACAAAGTCTTTCCATCTGGCTGCCTGAAGGTTTGCACCTCTGTTCTCAATTTGATTATCCTATGTGGAGGATAAAACTTTGTTAGAAACTTGTTGACAACATCCTCCCAGGTGGTAAGACTCTCCTTATGAAAGGACTCAAGCCACTTAAGTGCTTTGTCCCTAAAAGAAAAGAGGAACAAGAGCAATCTATAGGTGTTAGGATGAACACCATTGGCCTTCATAGTGTCACATATTCTCAAAATTGTGGTTAGATGCTACTTGGGATCCTCCTATTGATGGATGAAAATAGAATTTCACAAACTCGCCGACAAGTATACCGGATCGCATCAAGTAGTAATAACTCACTAGAGTGAGGTCGATCCTACAGGGATTGATGGATCAAACAACTTTAGTGAGCTAACAGTGGTGAATTGTGTGCAATTGAGGCAGTAGAAAGTAAATTACAGTGAATTAAAAGTGCAGAATGTAAATCAACAGAAGCTTAAAGAGCAAGAAAAGTAAATTGCATCAAATGTAAAGGGAATGGGGTGCAGGGAAATTAAAGAAAGCAATAGATCAGACTACAGAAAAATTGCAAAAGATTTAAATTGCATGAAAAGTAAATTCAATCACAGCAAACTCAAATGTAAAGTTGTAGAAAGTAAATTTGCAGAAGAATTATTAGAAACTGAAATTTCATGAGCCAAATTGAATACTGAAATGTAATAGTGCAAAAAAATAAAAGTGTATCAACTATGATAAGCTCTTTGGAGTCTCTAATCCTCCAAGAGAGATCTGGAGTCTTTAATCCTCCAGCCTGAGCCTTCTATTCTACCACCACTCCTACTGTGCGCCCCTCTCATTACTGTGAACTAAAGCCTTTTTATACGCATTCCTAAATTACAAATGAAATTGAAATTGAAAACAAATTACAACTCAAATGAAATTCCTATTCTAATTGTTTGTTGTGCCTTTGAGTGATGTCAATGGGCTCTGCTTGCTTTGGTGTGTCAATGTGCTTGGAATCAGATTTAATTGAGCAAAAATTCACTTCCAGGAGAGCGTTCTCTAAATGAGCACAGCATTCTCTAACGAGCACTCGCCATGCGTACGCGTCACCTACACGTACGCGTGGGTCTTCAAACATGCCACTTCCACACTGCCGCTCAGCCCACGCTTGCGCGTCCTTCTTCAGGTAAGTCCTACCCACGCATACGCGTCATGCATGCGTACGCGTTGATGGCTATACTTCCATTCCAATTTTTCTTTGCTCGAAAATGCTCACTCTTGCAACGTAGCGTTCTTTTGTAATTGAACGCCCATCACATCCACGCGTACGTGTCATGCATGCGTATGCATGGGTCTTCAAAAATCCTTGCCCAACTCGTAAGCGTTATGTATGCGTGCGCGTCGTAGGTTTTTCGCGCCAAGAGTGCTCTCCTTGTTTAAATCATGGGCCACGCTTTTAAAAGCATGGCCTAAGGCTCCAAAGCATGCTCAAACTCCAAATTGTGTCCAGAATTCTTCATTTGAGCTTATTTTGTGATTTTGCTTTTTTCCTTCATCTTTTCACCTATTATCAACCAAACAGATACATCAAAGCCTTGCATAATCATCAAATCTTGCATTATTCATATTATCAACTAAATCTTGCAAGAAATCTAATGAAAATGAATAAAATTACCAATGTTTGATTGAATTAAGACAAGCATGAATTTCTCACTCAAACACTTACTTATTGCCTAAAAATGCATGAAAACCAAGTAAAAACTAATGAAATAGGCTTGTGAAACTAGCCTAAGATGACTTGTCATCACAATACCAAACTTAAATCTTGCTTGTCCCCAAGCAAGCATTAAGACAGAACAAGAATGAGTGAAGACAGAGAAGAGGATAGTCTTTATTTGGAAAACATTCAATACTGGTTAACAGGGTTTTCATGCATGGTATCTTAGAGATTTTTATTTTGTGGCTTAGACATCAACACTCATTTAGATCTTTACTTGAATTACACAAAAAATTGAGACTTGTTATTACTTGGTTCTTGGTTTTTCTTGCTCTCTTTCTTTTGATTGAGATTTATTGCTTAGCTCAGGCTTAATGCTATGTGATAAGGCAGCTTTTAGAGTAAGCTTTCAGCCAGCATCTCCGCCCCAGTTAGTTCAAGATGCTAGGTGTTGAAACACCCCTATGGGCTTACTTGCTCAAGCCTCTCCTTAGAACACACATCACAGGCATTTAGCTTGTTATGTTCATCTCTGTTTGTTCTTTGGAAATTGATGCCCAGCACTTCTTTGGGTTACTAAATGCTTTGTCTTAAAGTAGCTCTTGATGGTGGACTTTTGATTGGCAATCCCGGGTTAGTTAACCCAAGTTACCGGGTGATAAAGTACCCCTTAGAACCTAGTTATCCAAGCTTATCTTTGTACAAGAACATCATAGGTATTTATCCAAATTTCCAGCCATTGGTGCCCAGCCTTGTTTATTTCTTCTTTTTTTTTGTTTCTTTTTCTTGAATTTTTTTCTTTTTATTTTGGACCTTTTTCATTTGTCAATTCTCATGAAATGTAACTCAAGTTCATATCACAAAGTCATGCCAACATTCTGCCTTATTTATAAGTCAACTAATGAACCAGCACATACCACCACATAACCTTATTTTGTCTCATATCATACCAGACTTTTACTCTTTCTCTATTTCACAGTTATTTTTCTTTTATTCAAGCATGAGGAACAAAGTATATAATTCAAGTAAGATGAAAGTGAATCAAGCACTTAGACTAGCAAGCCATAACAACATGAAAAAAACATTGTCATGAGGGACAGAGGCATTAAGTTGATGCTTGCTCCCAGGTCACAGAGCCCTTTATCAAACATTGTCTCTCCTATAACACAGGGAATGTGGAAACTCCCTGGATCCTTCTTCTTTATAGGTGGCCCTGTTTGGATAATAGCACTGCACTCCTGTTCATCTTATTATCTGTCCACCCTTCAATGAACTCTTCTTGGCCAGTAGCTCCTTTATATACTTGATGTAGGAGGGCATTTGCTGGAGGGCCTTAATGAATGGTATATTTATATCAAGAGATGCAAACATCTCGAGGAACCTTGAATACATTCTCCCTGCTACACCACCCTTAAGCCTTTGGGGGAAGGGTGCATATGGGTTCAGGATCTTCCCTTTCCTTAGCTCTTCCCTGAGTGTGGGTTGGGGTGCATGATTTTCCTTCGGGCTGTCTTGGAGGTGTTCTGTTTGTATGTCTACTTCCTCCACACTCTTCTCATCACTTGTGGTGATCATCTTACATTCTTCCCACCTGACCTTCCTTGTTTCTTCTCTTGGATTCTTCTCCGTGTCGTTGGGAAATCCATCAGTGGGTTTGGGAATTTGTTATGATAGATACCCTACTTGGGACTCCAGTCTCTTGATGGTTTCCCCTTGGTTTTTGATATTGGCTCGCACTTCATCCTTAAATACCTTATTGTCTTGGACTTCTCTACATATGTCTTCAAGTAGAGTCTCAATCTTTGAAAGTCTATCCTCGGTTAGTGATGGTGGGGTGAGATTAGGTGGTTGTTGATAGGATCTATGTGAGGTATGTTGGTGAGTTGCATTGTTGTTGGAATTGTGGTTGTGGCGTCTCTGGTCTTGGCCTTGGTCTTGTTGATTCCCCCACCCAAAGTTGGGGTAATTTCTCCATCCAGAATTGTAAGTTTGGGAGTATGGATCATGGATTTGTCTGGGTGAGTTCCCAACGTAGTTGGCTTGTTCCCAGTCACCTTATTCCCCTGCAATCACTCCTTCTTGAGCTGGTGATGAAGTGATGACTGCTGCAACTTGGTTTTCCTCCACCTTCTTGGTAAGATCTGCTAACTGCTTTGTGATTTTCTTATTTTGAGCCAGTAATGCATCCATGTGGTTTAGCTCCATTACTCCTCGAGTGCTGCTTCTTTCAGAAGCATAGAAGTAGTCATTCTCAGCTACCGTCTCAATGACATCTATGGCTTCTTCAATGGTTTTCTTCTTGTGTAGAGAGCCCCCTGAGGAATGGTCTACAGACTTCTTTGACTCATAAGAGAGACCTTCATAGAAAATGTGAAGCTAAACCCATTCATTGAACATGTCTGGTGGGCATCTTCTTGTTAAGTCCTTGAATCTCTCCCATGCCTCATAGAGAGTCTCAGCATCTTGTTGCCTGAAAGTTTACACCTCAGCTCTCAGCCTATTAATTCTTTGAGGAGGGTAGAATCTTGCCAAAAATTTGTTCACCACATCTTCCCAATTTGTTAAGCTCTCCTTTGGGAATGACTCCAACCACTTGGATGCTTTGTCCCTAAGTGAAAAAGGGAACAAAAGTAGCCTATAGACATCCGGGTGGACTCCATTAGACTTCACAGTGTCATATATTCTCAGCAAAGTGGTTAGATGTTGATTGGGGTCTTCTTGGGCACTTCCTCCAAATGAGCAGTTGTTCTGAACAAGGGTGATGAGCTGGTGTTTTAATTCAAAAGTTGTTGGCATGTATGGTGGACTTTTGGATGCTACTTCCACAATTTCCTGGATTTGGATTGATGTAAGAGCCTAGAACTCTCCTCTCTTGCCCAGTATGATTTGTAGGGCCTTCTCTGGCATGGTTGTGAGCTTCTCCTTCATGATTGTTTTCCAAATTCACCTCCATGTTTGTTTCAAAATACTCTTCCTCTTCCTCAGCACCAATAACTCCTTTCCCTCTTGCTTCCCTCCTTAATCTCCCGAGGGTCCTTTCCGGTTCTGAATCGAAGGAAGTTGAAGCTCCACTTCTTCTCCCGTCATACAATTAACAGAGCACACAACAAGAACTAAAATGAGGAGATTATTCTTGTTAGAGTGATTGTTAGTGTGAGTGGTGCAAATTATCAAACAGTTAGTGGGTTAGTGAGCAGAATTGTAAATAATAACAAAGAGAGAAAGAAAACAGAGAGGGTATAGGGGATGAGGAAGAAACTGAAAAACTGAAGGTAAATGGCTAGATAAAGTAATCAAACAAAATAAAAAAAATGCTCAATCTAGTGAACTTCCAACTTAATCATTGTTGATACAAAATCAATCCCCGGCAACGGCGCCATAAACTTGATGCACGAAAACTTGTCTCTCAACAAATTTTCCTTCGGTAAGTATACCGAATTGTCGTCAAGTAAAAACTCACAATAGAGTGAGGTCGAATCCCACAGGGATTGATTGGTCAAACAACTTTAGTTGGAAGAGTATGCTAGTTGAGCTAAACAGAGTATAGTTTGAGAATCGCAGAAAATTAAATAGCGGGAAAGTAAATAGCAAAAAATAAAGTGCAGAATCTTAAATGGAAATTTGAGGAAGTGATCATGGAAATAAATGGTAGAAAGTAAAGAGAATGGATAAGATCAGAAATGGGGAATTCATTGGGCTCAGGAGATGTTGTATTCTCCGGATCAAGTTCAATTTCATCTCTCCCTCAATCAATGCATCTATTGATCTCCTTGGCAATCTTAGGTGATTGGATCCCAATTCCTTGGCAATCCAATCTCTCTAAGCTTGAACAATTGCCCAATTCCTTGATTTAATTGCTCATGGGAAGAGATGAAGTATGGTCACTGATTACACCACATGTATTTCCAAATCAAAGTGTTGGGAGGATTACATGTCACTATATCTGCCCAGACCCCAATTTGGTCCAACATGAGAAAGCATTTCTAGCATGATCTCCTCATCCCTTTTCCAAGGCTCAGAGGAGACCCAATTATGGAGAGTTTCTTTTCCAAGACAACTAACCAATTGAACTAAGATCAAAAGCTTTCTAGTAAATCAAAAGAGATGAAAGAAGAAGAAGAATGAAAACTATAATTGATCCATCAAATTACAACAGAGCTCCCTAACCCAATGAAAGGGGTTTAGTTGTTCATAGCTCTAGAAATGGAAAATGGCAGAAAAGAATACATGCTTCAAAATGCAGAAAAGTAAATATACAGAGGGTAGTTCTCTAAAGTGCCAAGCTTCTCTATAGTTCAAAACTACTCCTATATACTACTCTTCTTGATCTTCTAGTGAGTTCTGCAAGTCTTGGGTGTGGGCCTTAGATCTTGAGTTGAAGCAGTTACAATCGTTAGTGGGCTCAGCTTGAAGAAAGGTGTGAGTTAGGCATGGGCGTTAATGATGTTAACGTCAAGTGAAATTGTGGGTTCAAGAACGTTAGTGGCAATCACCTTTTTCACTAATGTTCTAACCCCATATAGTCCACGTTAACTTCAATGTTAGTGGCACTAACATGACTACTAACGTTGCCTTATGAACCTTCGCAAGCGTTATTGGGACTTACCTTTCGCAATAACATTGCCTTATGCCCCTCTTCCTTACGTTAGAGTTCACGTTAGTTAAACTAACGTGACTCTTAATGTGGGCATGCCTATCTTCGAGAGCGTTAGTGACACTTACCTTTGTCACTAACGCTCCAAACGCCCCTACTCTCCATGTTAGAGTTCACGTTAACTAGGTTAACGTGGCCACTAACGTGGTAGTGAATGCCATCTCCAACGTTAGTGACAAAGGTGAGTGTCACTAACGTTGGCTTATTAATCTTAGCTCCACGTTAACTTTCACGTTAGTGGTCTTAACGTGACCACTAACGTGGGCAATGCTAGCTTGATCCAACATTAGTGACAAAGGTGAGTATCTTTAACGTTGGCATTGTTCCTCCCTTCCACGTTAGAGTTCACGTTAACTAAGTTGACGTGACTCTTAACGTGGCTCATTGCCAATTTTGGAGTGTTAGTGGTGTTCACGTTTACCACTAATGCTGGAGCTCTCTTTATCTCCACGTTAACTACCACGTTAACCTAGTTAACATGGCAATGAACGTGGGCTTATAATGGCTTCGCAGGCGTTATTGATGATCACTTTTCTCATTAACGTTGCAAGCGCATTCCCATTCCACGTTAGTGGTCACGTTAATTGGATTAACGTGGCTACTAACGTGGTTCTTCCTTGCTTCCTTTGTCCTGAAATCAAGAAAATAAAGTGCATCAAAGTTCTAGCCAAAGTCATGAGATTATGCATCACCAGTTTGTCATTCAATTCTTGCAAAATCCTCATGAAATGATGTAAAATTCACAATAGTTGCTTGAGTCAAGGTGTAAGTGTATTTTCATCCAAAACTTGCCTTATTCACTAAGAAACTGCATGAAACTACCCTAAAACAGTAAAGAAAAGTTCAGTGAAACTGGCCTAGATGCCCTGGCATCAGTAAGCTTTATGTACGCGGGCGTCGTAGCGTTTTCGTGCCAAGAGCGCTCTCCTTGTTTAAATCATGGGCCACGCTTTTAAAAGCATGGCCTAAGGCTCCAAAGCGTGCTCAAACTTCAAATTGTGTCCAAAATTCTTCATTTGAGCTTATTTTGTGCTTTCTGCTTCTTTTCCTTCATCTTTTCACCTATCATCAACCAAACAGATACATCAAAGCCTTGGCGTAATCATCAAATCTTGCATCATTCATATATCAACTAAATCTTGCAAGAAATCTATTGAAAATGCATAAAATTACCAATGTTTGATTGAATTAAGACAAGCATGAAATTCTCACTCAAACACTTACTTGCCTAAAAATGCATGAAAACCAAGTAAAAACTGATGAAATAGACTTGTGAAACTAGCCTAAGATGACTTGTCATCACCTGTGCACTTCCTCCAAATGAGCAATTATTTTGAACCAGGGTGATAAGTTGAGGTTTTAACTTAATGTTGTTGGTATGAATAGTTGGTTTTAGGATGCTACTTCCATAATTCCCTGGGTTTGGGTTGATGAAGGAGCCTAAAACTCTTCTCTCCTGTCCAACATGATTACTGACACCTTCTCCAACATGATTGTGTACTTCCTCCTCCATTGGAACGTCTAGATCTTATTCTAACTCTTCTTCACCAACTATTCCTTTACCTCTTGGTTCCCTCCTTAGTCTAAGGAAGGTCTTCACAAGTTCACTATCGAAAGAGGTTGAAGTTCCTCATGTTCCACCTATCATTCACTCAGCAAACAAACAAGCAAAAAGAATGTGATGGAGTCACTCTTGTTAAGAATTATTGTTAGAATGGTTGGTGCAATTTATCAAACAATAAGTGGATTAGTGTGCTAGAAAGTAAGTAAACAAGGAAAAACAAATTAAATTGCTGAGAATAACGATAAACAAACTGAAATAAAGACTAATCAATAAAAGAAAAGAAAAGTGTTCAATCTAGTTATCCTCCGACTTAATAATTGTCAATTCAAAATCAATCCCCGGTAACGGTGCCATAAACTTAAAGCGTGAAAATTTGTATCTCTACAAATTTCCTTCAGCAAGCATACCAAATTTATCGTCAAGTAAAAACTCATAGTAGAGTGAGGTCGAATCCCACAATGATTGATTGGTTGAGCAACTTTAATCAGAGGAGTGTTTAACTGAGAAAATTTGAGTTGAGTTTTGTAGAAATTAAATGGCGAGAAACGTAAATAGCAAGGAATGTAAATAACAGAAAGTAGATGGCAGAATATAAAGTGCAGAAGTAAATTGCAGAAACTTAAATGAGAATGGGGATCATGAACATAAATGTAAACAACAAAATATAGAGAATGGGGAGACAAAAGTTGGGAAGCTCATTGGGCTCAGGAGATGTTGCATTCTCCGGATCAAGTTTATTCTCATCTTTTTCAATCCATGCAACTCATTGATCTCTTGGCAATCTTAGGTGATTAAATCCCAATTCTTGGTAATTCAATCTCTCTAAGCTTGAACAATTGCCCAATTCCTTTATCTAATTGCTCATGGGAAGAGATGAAGTATGATCACTGATTATACCACATGTTTTTCTAAATCAAAGTATTGGGAGGATTATATGTCACTATATCCATCCAATCCCAACTTAGTTCAACATGAGAAAGAATTTCTAGCATGGTTTCTGTTCCGAGGGTTACCTGAAATTGGAGGTCGATCTCGGACGAGTTCTAGGGTGGTGGCCGGAGTTGTTGTGTCCGACTTGTTGGATCTGGTGGCTGGAACTGTCGTGTCCGACTTGTTGGATCTGATGGCCGGAGCTGTCGTGTCTGACTTGTTGGATCTGGCGGTGCTGTTGATCCTTCATCACCGGAGGTGGGTACATGCAAGAGACTCCGATGCTTAAGTTAGCATGGGCTCTAAGCAGGATTTTGTGTAGAATTAGAGTATGAGTTATACCTGGGTGCTCCAGTGTATTATAGTAGTATGGAGTGACCTTTCTGGTGATAAGATAGTTATCTTATCTCTTTCAGTAAAGTCATCTTATCTTTAAGGGAAACCGCCTTTATCTTTCTAGGCTTTGGCTGCCTTTAGATTGGGTTGTGTTCCTTCGTTTGGGACTGCTTTTGGGCTCTTCTGACGATTTGGCCGAACTCTTTGTGAAGAGGTTGGTAATGGGCCAATTTTCCAAGAGGTCGGTCATGGGTCAACCTTCTAAGAGGTCAGTCATGGGCCAACCTTCTAAGAGGTCGGCCAACCCGGTCCTTTATAGCTCGGACCGATGTATGAACGGTGCCCCTACTTGAGCTTCGACCTTTCCATGAGGTTGTGCTTTCTGAGCTTCGACCTCTTTGGGGAAGTCGTGTTCAAGCATCTTCTTGCTGACCGAGCTTTCAGCAAAGCCTTCCTGGCCTTTCTCTAGCCGTTGCGAGATGTCTTTGTCCCTTTTGTGGATCTTTGTAGAGTGTTGATACTTTGCTGTCCAACTTTTTGATCACATCTTGTTTTGTCCACTTTCTGCTTGGTCGAGGTGGTCCGTGGGGCTAACTTGTCCGATAACTTTTTAGTGTTCTCGTAGAACCTTTTTAGTTAGTGATAAACCACTATTTTATGGTTTATCTTGTGCTCAATTAAGTGGTTTTTATCAACTCTTTACCCACTTATTCATATGATTCGCATGCTTTACATTCTCCTTCCTGATTTTGTGCTATGATTGAAAACATGCTTCTTTGGTCTTAATTTAGCTAATATTAATCCTCTTATTACCATTCGATGCCTTGATATGTGTGTTAAGTGTTTTCAGAGATTACAGGGCAGGAATGGCCTAGAGGATGGAAAGGAAGCATGCAAAAGTGGAAGGAATACAAGAAGTTGAAGGAACTGCAAAGCTGTGAGCCTGACCCTCTCGCACTAAAACGACCATAACTTGAGCTACAGAGGTCCAAATGACGCGGCTCTAGTTGCGTTGGAAAGCTAACGTCTGGGGCTTCGATTTAATATATAATATGCCATAGTGGCCGTACAGGTAAGTGACGTGAATGCGCGCTCCACGTGGACGCATCGCATCTGCGAAAATCAGCATGGCAGATTTCATAACCAGCGAATTCTGGGCTATTTCCGGCTCAGTTTCAAGCCCAGAAAACACAGATTAAAGGCTGCAAAGTGGAGGAATGAAGGGAACGACTCATAATTCACTTTTCATAATTTAGATGTAGTTTTAGAGAGAGAGAGGCTCTCTCCTCTCTCTTAGGATTTAGGATTAGGATTCCTCTTAAAGGATTTAGGATTTATTATTATTTCAACTTACAATTCTTCTGAGCTCCAGGTTCAATATTCCTTTATTTTGACTTCTCTTCTACTTTGAGATACTTTAATACTTTTATTTATTAATGACTTATATTGCCAAATTGGCTTATGAACCATTCATGTTATGATTTTATTAACTAATACAATTTGAAGTATTTTCAAACTCATAATTGTTTTCTTTTATTTATATAAATAATCTAGATTTTTCCCCCTTTTGGCTTTGGTTAGGTAATTGATAATACTTGAGTTGTCAAACTCAGCAGTGGTTGAAATTGGCAGATTCTAATTGATCTAGATCGCTCTAAAGCTAGCCCTCCCACAGGGATTGACTAGGACTTGAGGATCAAGCTAATTAGTCTACTTGACCTTCCTTTGTTTAATAAAGGATAACTAAGTGGGATTAAAACCCAATTCTCATCACACCTGATAAGGATAACAAGGATAGGAATTCCAATTCTAATACCTTGCCAAGAGTTTATTTTATTTTATTATTATTTTTCTTATCATTTAACATACTTGTTCCTTACTTCATTACCCCCAATTTACAAGACTCATAACCAATAATAAGAGCATACCTCCCTGTAATTCCTTGAGAAGACGACCCGAGGTTTGAATACTTCGGTTATCAATTTATTTAGGGGTTTGTTACTTGTGACAACCAAAACGTTTGTAAGAAAGATTGATTGCTTGGTTTAGAAACTATACTTGCAACGAGAATTTATTATAAACTTCTAAACCACCAATCTTCCGTTCTTCAAAATGGCGCCGTTGCCGGGGAACTGCAAACGTGTGCCTTATTATTGGTTATTGTATATTTTTAAAAAAATTTCAGATTTTTATTTTAAATTTTTATCTTATCTTATCTTTTAAAAAATCATATCTTTTTTAAAATATTTTCTTTTTGTTAGTTTTTGTTTTATTTTTTCCTACTACTATGAACTCTCACCCCTATGGCTTCAAGTTTGATTCCAATGTTGTTGTTAGGAATGGGAACTATAATGAGAACAAGCATCAAGGTTGGAAGAATCAAAGATGGGAGGAGTCACAAGGATTTAATCAACCCTCATGGCAACAACCACCTCCAATGGACTATCAACAACTGTTTTGTGATGCATATCAAGGTAATGGCTATGGTGAACGCTATTTTGATTATCAACAACCACCATCATATGCCTATGAACCCCCTCCTCAACATGACTTTGGACCACCATACTCCCAAGCCCCTTTCTGCCATTCTCCTCTATATGACCTGGTCGGCGAAATTGTGATCACTACACTTTTTCACAACTCTCATAATCCCTGGTAATGGCTCCAAAAACTTGGTGCGCTTAATACCATGGCATTACACAACTTCGCACAACTAACCAGCAAGTGCACTGGGTCGTCCAAGTAATAAAACCTTACGTGAGTAAGGGTCGATCCCACGGAGATTGTTAGTAATGAAGCAAGCTATGGTCATCTTGTAAATCTTAGTCAGGCAAACAGATATATATGGTGATGAACGAAAATAACATAGAAGATAAAGATAGTGATACTTATGTATATCATTGGTGTATGAGCTTCAGACAAGTGTATGAAGATGCCTTCCCTTCCGTCTCTCTGCTTTCCTACAGCCTTCATCCAATCCTTTCTTACTCCCTTCCATGGCAAGCTCGTATAGGGTCTCACTGTTGTCAGCAGCTACCTCCCATCCTCTCAGTGAAAGCGATTGCATATGTCCTGTCACGGCATAGCGGAATTCATCTGTCGGTTCTCAATCAGGCGCGGAATAGAATCCAGTGATTCTTTTGCGTTATCACTAACGCCCCCGCCCTCAGGGTTTGAAGCACGTCACAGTCATTCAGTCATTGAATCCTACTCAGAACACCACAGACAAGGTTAGACCTTCCGGATTCTCTTGAATGCTGCCATCAGGTCCTGCCTATACCACGAAGACTCCGAAGAATCCAAGAGATATTCACTAAGCCTCGAATGCTTGTAGAACAAGAATGGTTGTCAGTCACCTTGTTCATAGGTGAGAGTGGTGATGGGCGTCAATCATCACCATCATCATGTTGAAGAACAAGTGATATCTTGGTAAAAGAACAAGCGGAATTGAATGGAAGAACAATAGTAATTGCATTAATACTCGAGGTACAGCAGAGCTCCACACCCTTAATCTATGGTGTGTAGAAACTCCACCGTTGAAAATACATAAGAACAGGGTCTAGGCATGGCCGAATGGCCAGCCTCCCAGAGGTCTAAGATAGCATAAAACAAAGATAGCTACCAAAGTCTCCATAGCTACCAAAGTCTCGATACAAATACAATAGTAAAAGGTCCTACTTATAGATAACTAGTAGCCTAGGTGTACAAAGATGAGTAAATGACATAAAAATCCACTTCCGGGCCCACTTGGTGTGTGCTTGGGCTGAGCAATCAAGGAAATTCGTGTAGAGAACTTTTCTGGAGTTAAACGCCAGCTCCCATGCCAGTTTGGGCGTTTAACTCCAACTTTTATTCCTGTTCCGGCGTTTAACGCTGGAATTCCTGAGGCCGGATTGCTTTGCGGGTTTGGGCCATCAAATCTTGGACAAAGTATGGACTATTATATATTGCTGGAAAGCCCTGGATGTCTACTTTCCAACGCCGTTGAGAGCGCGCCAATTGGGCTTCTGTAGCTCCAGAAAATCCACTTCGAGTGCAGGGAGGTCAGAATCCAACAGCATCTGCAGTCCTTTTTGGTCTCTGAATCAGATTTTTGCTCAGGTCCCTCAATTTCAGCCAGAAAATACCTGAAATCACAGAAAAACACACAAACTCATAGTAAAGTCCAGAAAAGTGAATTTTAAATAAAAACTAATAAAAATGTACTAAAATCTAACTAAAAGATATCAAAAACATACTAAAAACAATGCCAAAAAGTATACAAATTATCCGCATCACAACACCAAACTTAAATTGTTGCTTGTCCTCAAGCAACTGAAAATCAAATAAGATCAAAAGAAGAGAATATGCAATGAATTCCAAAAACATCTGTGAAGATCAGTATTAACTAGATGAGCGGGGCTTTTAACCTTCTGTCTCTGAACAGTTTTGGCATCTCAATCTATCCCTTGAAATTCAGAATGGTTGGCTTCTTTAGGAACTCAGAGTCCAGATAGTGTTAATGATTCTCCTAGTAAAGTATGATGATTCTTGAACATAGCTATTTATTGAGTCTTGGCTGTGGCCCAAAGCACTCTGTCTTCCAGTATTACCACCGGATACATACATGCCACAGACACATAATTGGGTGAACCTTTTCAGATTGTGACTC
This sequence comes from Arachis stenosperma, assembly GCF_014773155.1. Taxonomy (NCBI): domain Eukaryota; kingdom Viridiplantae; phylum Streptophyta; class Magnoliopsida; order Fabales; family Fabaceae; genus Arachis; species Arachis stenosperma. The sequence continues at coordinate 68,107,578 of NC_080380.1, forward strand.
AGCTTTGCTAAAGTCCCCAATTAGAGGTGTCCAGGGTTCTTAAGCACACTCTTATTTGCCTTGGATCACAACTTTATTTCTTTTTTTTCTTTCTTTTCTTTCTTTTTTTTTTTTCGATTTTTTTTTTTTTTTTTTTTTTTTTTTTTTTCTCTTTTTTTTTTTTTTTTTTGAATAGCTTTTTTCTTCAAGAATCATTTTATTGATTTTTCAGATCCTCAGTAACATGTCTCCTTTTTCATCATTCTTTCAAGAGCCAACATTCATGAACCACAAATTCAGATACATATGCACTGTTTACACATACATTCAGAGAACAAAAATATTGCCACCACATCAAAATATAAACTATTATAAAATTCAAAATTCATGCAATTCTTCCTTTTTCAATTAAGCACATTTTTATTCAAGAAAGGTGATGGATTCATAGGACATTCATAACTTTAAGGCATAGACACTAGACACTAATGATCATAAGACACAAACATGGATAACATAAAGCATAAAAATTTCGAAAAACAAGGGAATAAAGAACAAGGAAATCAAGGAATGGGTCCACCTTAGTGATGGCGGCTCTTCCTTGCTTTTGAAGGTCCTATGGAGTGCTTGAGCTCCTCAATGTCTCTTCCTTGTCTTTGTTGCTCCTCCCTCATGATTCTTTGATCTTCTCTAATTTCATGGAGGAGAATGGAGTGTTCTTGATGCTCCACCCTTAGTTGTCCCATGTTGGAACTTAATTCTCCTAGGGAGGTGTTTAGTTGCTCCCAATAGTTTTGTGGAGGAAAGTTCATCCCTTGAGGAATCTCAGGGATTTCTTGATGAGAGGGGTCTCTTGTGTATTCCATCCTTTTCTTGGTGATGGCTTGTCCTCATCAATGGGGATATCTCCTTCTATGTCAACTCCAATGAATAACAGAGGTGACAAATGAGGTGAGGAAGGCTAATCTTGCCAAAGTGGAGGTCTTGTCCGCCACCTTATAGAGTTCTTGGGCTATAACCTCATGAACTTCTATTTCTTCTCCAATCATGATGCTATGGATCATGATGGCCCGGTCTATGGTAACTTCGGACCGGTTGCTAGTGGGAATGATTGAGCGTTGTATGAACTCTAACCATCCTCTAGCCACGGGTTTGAGGTCATGCCTTCTCAATTGGACCGGCTTTCCTCTTGAATCTTGCTTCCATTGTGCGCCCTCTTCACATATGACTGTGAGGACTTGGTCCAACCTTTGATCAAAGTTGACCCTTCTAGTGAAAGGATGCTCATCTCCTTGCATCATAGGCAAGTTGAACGCCACCCTCACACTCTCCGGACTAAAATCCAAGTATTTCCCCCGAACCATAGTAAGATATTCTTTGGATTCGGGTTCACACTTTGGTCATGGTTCTTTGTGATCCATGCATTGGCATAGAACTCTTGAACCATCAAGATTCCAACTTGTTGAATGGGGTTGGTGAGAACTTCCCAACCTCTTCTTTGGATCTCATGGCGGATCTCCGGATATTCACCCTTTTTGAGTAAAAAGGGGACTTCGGGGATCACCTTCTTCAAGGCCACACTTCATAGAAGTGGTCTTGATGCACCTTTGAGAGGAATCTATCCATCTCCCATGACTCGGAGGTGGAAGCTTTTGCTTTCCCTTTCCTCTTTTTAGAGGTTTCTCCGGCCTTTGGTGCCATAATGGTTATGGAAAAACGAAAAAGCAACGCTTTTACCACACCAAACTTAAAATGTTTGCTCGTCCTCGAGCAAGAAGAAAGAAAGGAGTAGAAGAAGAAGAAATGAGGAAGAGGGGGAGGGTAGTGTGTTCGGCCAAAGGGGGAAGAAGTGGTCTTTAGGTTGTGTGAAAATGAAGGGTTGAAGAAGGGTATTTATAGGAGAGAGGGGGGTAAAGGTTCGGCCATTTGAGGGTGGGTTTGGGAGGGAAAGTGGTTTGAATTTGAAGGGTGAGGTTGGTGGGGTTTTATGAAGGATGGATGTGAGTGGTGAAGAGAAAGATGGGATTTGATAGGTGAGGGGTTTTTGGTGAAGAGGTGTTGAGGTGATTGGTGAATGGGGGAAGAAGAGAGAGAGTGATGGTAGGGTCCTGTGGGGTCCACAGATCCTGTAGTGTCAAGGAAAAGTCATCCTTGCACCAAATGGCATCAAAATCCACGTTTTGACCCATTTCTGGCGTTAAACGCCGGGCTGGTGCCCATTCCTGGCGTTTAACGCCAGGTGTTGCCCTTTACTGGCGTTTAACGCCAGTCTGGTGCCCTTTTCTGGCGTTAAACGCCCAGAAAGGTGCCAGACTGGGCGTTAAACGCCCAACTGCTAGGCTGACTGGCGTTTGAACGCCAGCAGCATCTTCCTCCAGGGTGTGCTGTTTTTCTTCCTGTTTTCATTTTGTTTTTTGCTTTTTTCATTGTTTTTGTGACTTCTTATGATCATCAACCTACAAAAAAAATAAAATAACAAAAAAAAATTAATTATAAAACATTGGGTTGCCTCCCAACAAGCGCTTCTTTAGTGTCATTAGCTTGACAGAGGACTCCCATGGAGCCTCAGAAACACTCAGAACCGTGTTGAAACCTCCCAACACCAAACTTAGAGTTTGAATGTGGGGTTTCAACACCAAACTTAGAGTTTGGTTGTGGCCTCCCAACACCAAACTTAGAGTTTGACTGTGGGGGCTCTTTTTGGCTCTGTTTTGAGAGAAGCTCTTCATGCTTCCTCTCCATGATGATAGAGGGATATCCTTGGGCCTTAAACACCATGGATTCTTCATTCACTTGAATGATCAACTCTCCTCTATCAACATCAATCACAGCCTTTGCTGTGGCTAGGAATGGTCTGCCAAGGATGATGGATTCATCCATGCACTTCCCAGTCTCTAGGACTATGAAATCAGTAGGAATGTAATGGTCTTCAATCTTCACCAAAACATTCTCTATAAGTCCATGAGCTTGTTTTCTTGAATTGTCTGCCATCTCTAATGAGATTCTTGCAGCTTGCACCTCAAGGATCCCTAATTTCTCCATTACAGAGAGGGGCATGAGGTTTACACTTGACCCTAAGTCACACAAGGCCTTCTTGAAGGTCATGGTGCCTATGGTACAAGGTATAGAAAACTTCCCAGGATCCTGCCTCTTTTGAGGTAGTTTCTGCCTAGACAAGTCATCCAGTTCTTTGGTGAGCAAGGGAGGTTCATCCTCCCAAGTCTCATTTCCAAATAACTTGTCATTTAGTTTCATGATTGCTCCAAGGTATTTAGCAACTTGCTCTTCAGTAACATACTCATCCTCTTCAGAGGAAGAATACTCATCAGAGCTCATGAATGGCAGAAGTAAGTCCAATGGAATCTCTATGGTCTCGTTTTGAGCCTCAGATTCCCATGGTTCCTCATTGGGGAACTCACTGGAGGCCAGTGCACGCCCATTGAGGTCTTCCTCAGTGGCGTTCACTGCCTCTTCCTTCCTCCCAGAATTCGGCCATGTCTATGGCTTTGCACTCTCCTTTTGGATTTTCTTCTGTGTTACTTGGGAGAGTGCTTGGAGGAAGTTCAGTAATTTTCTTGCTCAGCTGACCCACTTGTCCTTCCAAATTCCTAATGGAAGATCTAGTTTCAGTCATGAAACTTTGAGTGGTTTGATCAGATCAGAGACCATGGTTGCTAAGTCAGAATTATTCTGCTTAGAGCTCTCTGTCTGTTGCTGAGAAGATGATGGAAAAGGCTTGCCATTGCTAAACCTGTTTCTTCCACCATTATTGTTATTGAAACCTTGTTGAGGTCTCTCTTGATTCTTCCATGAGAGATTTGGGTGATTTCTCCATGAAGAATTATAGGTGTTTCCATAGGGTTCTCCTAGGTAATTCACCTCTTCCATGGAAGGGTTCTCAGGATCATAAGCTTCTCCTTAGATGAAGCATCCTTAGTACTGTTTGGTGCATTTTGCATTCCAGACAGACTTTGAAATCAAATTGACTTGTTGAGTCAATATCTTATTCTGAGCCAGTATGGCATTCAGAGCATCAATCTCAAGAACTCCTTTCTTCTGACTAGTCCCATTGTTCACAGGATTTCTTTCAGAAGTGTACATGAATTGGTTATTTGCAACCATTTCAATCAGTTCTTGAGCTTCAGTAGGCGTCTTCTTCAGATGAAGAGATCCTCCTGCAGAGCTATCCAAGGACATCTTAGATAGTTCAGAGAGACCATCATAGAAAATACCTATGATGCTCCATTCAGAAAGCATGTCAGAAGGACATTTTCTGATTAATTGTTTGTATCTTTCCCAAGCTTCATAGAGGGATTCTCCATCCTTTTGTCTAAAGGTTTGGACTTCCACTCTAAGCTTACTCCATCTTTGTGGTGGAAAGAATTTTGCCAAGAAGGCATTGACTAGCTTTTCCCATGAGTCCAGGCTTTCTTTAGGTTGAGAGTCCAACCATATTCTAGCTCTGTCTCTTACAGCAAAAGGGAATAGCATCAGTCTATAGACTTCAGGGTTAACCCCATTAGTCTTGACTGTGTCACAGATTTGCAAGAATTCAGCTAAAAACTGATGAGGATCTTCCATTGGAAGTCCATGGAACTTGCAATTCTGTTGCATTAGAGAAACTAATTGAGGCTTAAGCTCAAAGTTGTTTGCTCCAATGGCAGGGATAGAGATGCTTCTCCCATAAAAATCAGGAGTAGGTGCAGTAAAGTCACCAGCACCTCCCTTGCATTGTTTGCATTGTTGTTGTTTTCTGCTGCCATGTTTTCTTCCTTGAAGAATTCGGTCAGGTCCTCTAAAGAGAGTTGTGCTTTGGCTTCTCTTAGCTTTCTCTTCAGAGTCCTTTCGGGTTCAGGATCAGCTTCAACAAGAATGCCTTTGTCCTTGCTCCTGCTCATATGAAAGAGAAGGGAACAAGAAAATGTGGTATCCTCTATGTCACAGTATAGAGATTCCTTTAAGTGTCAGAGGAAAAGAGAAATAGAAAGAAGAAGGAGAAGATAAATTCGAACTTTAGTTAGATAAGGTTCGAATTGTGCATTGAGAAGGAGTGGCACTCCATAAATAGAAGGATGTGAGAAGGAGGGAAGAAGATTTTTCGAAAATTAATTAAAATACTTTGAAACATTTTTGAAAACATCAATTGATTTTCGAAAATCAAAGTGGAAAAGAAACCAAGTGATTTTTGAAAAAGATTTTGAAATTAGAAATTAAAAAGATTTGATTGAAAACTGTTTGAAAAAGATGTGGTTAAAAAGATTTAATTGAAAAGTTATGAGTTTAAAAAAAAAAAAAAATGTGATTGAGAAGATATGATTTGAAAACATTTTTAAAAGATATGATTTGAAAACCATTTGAAAAGATATGATTTTAAAAATGAATGACTTGCCTAACAAGAAAAGATATGATTTGAAACATTCAAACCTTTCTCAAGAAAAGGTAACAATCTTGTGATGTTCAATCAAATCATTAATTGTTAGTAAGTATCTTTTAAAAAGGAAAGAAATTGATTTTGAAAACATTTGATTGAAAAGATTTGATTTGAAAAAGATTTGATTTTGAAAAACTAAAAAAAAAATTTGATTTTGAAAACAAAATCTTCCCCCTGCACCATCCTGGCGTTAAACGCCCAGAATGGTATACATTCTGGCGTTTAACGCCCAAAATGCTACCTCTTTGGGCGTTAAACGCCCAACCAGGTACCCTGGCTGGCGTTTAAACGCCAGTCTGCCTTCTTCACTGGGCATTTTTGAATGCTCAGCTTTTTCTGTATAATTCCTCTGCAGCATGTTTTGAATCTTCAATTCTTTGTATCATTGACTTGAAAGGACACAAATTAAAAATATTTTTGGATTTTTTTTGATAATCAAAATGCAAAAGGAATCAATTAACAATGCATGCAAGACACCAAAACTTAGCATTTGTGTACTACTGACACTAACAACATGAAAATGCATATGAGACACACAAAATACTTCAAGTCAATAGAATTCAAAGATCAAAACAAAGAAATATATGCATGGATTCGAAAAATATAACAAAAACATGCATTTGACACTAAACTTAAGATGAGACTCTAGACTCAAACAAGAAATATTTTTGGGATTTTATGGTTTTGCAAATTTTTTTGTATTTTTCGAAAATTAAGTGAAAAAAAAAGTATCAAAATTCTTAATGAGAATTCCAGGAATCAGTGCAATGCTAGTCTAAGGCTCCGGTCCAGGAATTAGACATGGCTTCACAGCCAGCCAAGCTTTCAAAGAAAGCTTCGGTCCAAAACACTAGACATGACCAAGGTCAGCCAAGCCTTAGCAAATCACTGCTCCAACAGCAAGATTGATACGAAATCAACAAGCTCTTGTGGTGATAAGTTGAAACCTCGGTCCAATCAGATTAGACATGGCTTCTCAGCCAGCCAGATTTCAACAAATCATCATGAAACTCTAGAATTCACCTTCAAGAATTTCGAAAAAAAATACCTAATCTAAGCAACAAGATGAACCGTCAGTTGTCCAGCCTAAACAATCCCGGGCAATAACACCAAAAATTTGATGTTGTTGCCGGATCTTGGCTCTGATGTTACCAAAAGCTTGCTCAAAACATGAACAATCCCCGGCAACGGCGCCAAAAACTTGGTCGGCGAAATTGTGAACTATACTTTTTCACAACTCTCATAATCCCTGGTAATGGCTCCAAAAACTTGGTGCGCTTAATACCATGGCATTACACAACTTCGCACAACTAACCAGCAAGTGCACTGGGTCGTCCAAGTAATAAAACCTTACGTGAGTAAGGGTCGATCCCACGGAGATTGTTAGTAATGAAGCAAGCTATGGTCATCTTGTAAATCTTAGTCAGGCAAACTCAGATATATATGGTGATGAACGAAAATAACATAGAAGATAAAGATAGTGATACTTATGTATATCATTGGTGTATGAGCTTCAGACAAGTGTATGAAGATGCCTTCCCTTCCGTCTCTCTGCTTTCCTACAGCCTTCATCCAATCCTTTCTTACTCCTTTCCATGGCAAGCTCGTATAGGGTCTCACTGTTGTCAGCAGCTACCTCCCATCCTCTCAGTGAAAGCGATTGCATATGTCCTGTCACGGCATAGCGGAATTCATCTGTCGGTTCTCAATCAGGCGCGGAATAGAATCCAGTGATTCTTTTGCGTTATCACTAACGCCCCCGCCCTCAGGGTTTGAAGCACGTCACAGTCATTCAGTCATTGAATCCTACTCAGAACACCACAGACAAGGTTAGACCTTCCGGATTCTCTTGAATGCTGCCATCAGGTCCTGCCTATACCACGAAGACTCCGAAGAATCCAAGAGATATTCACTAAGCCTCGAATGCTTGTAGAACAAGAATGGTTGTCAGTCACCTTGTTCATAGGTGAGAGTGGTGATGGGCGTCAATCATCACCATCGTCATGTTGAAGAACAAGTGATATCTTGGTAAAAGAACAAGCGGAATTGAATGGAAGAACAATAGTAATTGCATTAATACTCGAGGTACAGCAGAGCTCCACACCCTTAATCTATGGTGTGTAGAAACTCCACCGTTGAAAATACATAAGAACAGGGTCTAGGCATGGCCGAATGGCCAGCCTCCCAGAGGTCTAAGATAGCATAAAACAAAGATAGCTACCAAAGTCTCGATACAAATACAATAGTAAAAGGTCCTACTTATAGATAACTAGTAGCCTAGGTGTACAAAGATGAGTAAATGACATAAAAATCCACTTCCGGGCCCACTTGGTGTGTGCTTGGGCTGAGCAATCAAGGAAATTCGTGTAGAGAACTTTTCTGGAGTTAAACGCCAGCTCCCATGCCAGTTTGGGCGTTTAACTCCAACTTTTATTCCTGTTCCGGCGTTTAACGCTGGAATTCCTGAGGCCGGATTGCTTTGCGGGTTTGGGCCATCAAATCTTGGACAAAGTATGGACTATATATTGCTGGAAAGCCCTGGATGTCTACTTTCCAACGCCGTTGAGAGCGCGCCAATTGGGCTTCTGTAGCTCCAGAAAATCCACTTCGAGTGCAGGGAGGTCAGAATCCAACAGCATCTGCAGTCCTTTTTGGTCTCTGAATCAGATTTTTGCTCAGGTCCCTCAATTTCAGCCAGAAAATACCTGAAATCACAGAAAAACACACAAACTCATAGTAAAGTCCAGAAAAGTGAATTTTAAATAAAAACTAATAAAAATGTACTAAAATCTAACTAAAAGATATCAAAAACATACTAAAAACAATGCCAAAAAGTATACAAATTATCCGCTCATCAATACCCCTCTGTCACAATGGAGAGAAAGCATGAAGAGCTTCTCTCAAATCAGAGACAAGCAGAGCCCCCACAGTCAAACTCTAAGTTTGGTGTTGGGAGGCCACAACCAAACTCTAAGTTTGGTGTTGAACCCCCACATTCAAACTCTAAGTTTGGTGTTGGGAGGTTCCAACATTGCTCTGAGTATTTGTGAGGCTCCATGAGAGCCCTCTGTCAAGCTACTGACATTAAAGAAGCGCTTGTTGGGAGGCAACCCAATGTTATATTTTATATATTTTCTTTTGTCATTTTATTTTATTTTGTAGGTTGATGATCATAAGAAGTCACAAAATTAATGAAAAAAGCAAAAACAGAATGAAAAACAGGAAGAAAAACAGCACACCCTGGAGGAAGATGCTGCTGGCGTTTAAACGCCAGTAAGCCTAGCAGTTGGGCGTTTAACGCCCAGTCTGGCACCATTCTGGGCGTTTAACGCCAGAAAGGGGCACCAGACTGGCGTTAAACGCCAGAAAAGGGCAAGAACCTGGCGTTAAACGCCAGGAATGGGCACCAGCCCGGCGTTTAACGCCAGAAATGGCTCAAAACGTGATTTTGAATGCCATTTGGTGCAGGGATGACTTTTCCTTGACACCACAGGATCTGTGAACCCCACAGGATCCCCACCAACCCCACCACTCTCTCTCCCTTCTTCACCCATTCACCAATCACCTCAATACCTCTTCCCCAAAAACCCTTCAACCATCAAAACCCTTCTTTCTCTTCACCACTCACATCCATCCTTCATAAAACCACACAACCTCCTCCATCTCCTCCATCTTCTTCTTCTTCTCCTCTATTTCTTTCTTCTTTTGCTCGAGGACGAGCAAACCTTTTAAGTTTGGTGTGGTAAAAGCATTGCTTTTTGTTTTGCCATAACCATTTATGGGCATCCAAGGCCGGAGAAACCTCTGGAAAGAGGAAAGGGAAGGCAAAAGCTTTCACCTCCGAGTCATGGGAGATGGAGAGATTCATCTCAAGGGATGCACTTTCCTCCACAAGACTATTGGGAGCAACTGAACACCTCTCTAGGAGAATTAAGTTCCAACATGGGACAACTAAGGGTGGAGCACCAAGAACATTCCATCCTCCTCCATGAAATTAGAGAAGATCAAAGAATCATGAGAGAGTAGCAACAAAGACAAGGAAGAGACATTGAGGAGCTCAAGCACTTCACAAGACCTTCAAAAGGAAGAACAAGCCGCCATCACTAAGGTGGACCCGTTCTTTAATCTCCTTGTTCTTTATTTTCTTGTTTTTCGAAATTTATGCTTTATGTTTGTCCATGTTTGTGTCTTGTGATCATTAGTGTCTTAGTGTCTATGCCTTAAAGTTATGAATGTCCTATGAATCCATCACCTATCTTAATTAAAAACGTGCTTAATTGAAAAGGAGAAGAATTGCATGAATTTTGAATTTTATAACAGTTTAATTATTCTGATGTGGTGGCAACATTTTTGTTCTTTGAATGTATGCTTGAACAGTGCATATGTCTTTTGAATTTGTGGTTCATGAATGTTGGCTCTTGAAAGAATGATGAAAAAGGAGACATGTTACTGAGGATCTAAAAAATCATAAAAATGATTCTTGAAGCAAGAAAAAGCAGTGAATACAAAAAAAAAAAGGGAAGCAAGCGGAAAAAAAAAACGAAAAAGAAAGAGAAAAAGAAAAGAAAGAAATAAAGTTGTGATCCAAGGCAAATAAGAGTGTGCTTAAGAACCCTGGACACCTCTAATTGGGGACTTTAGCAAAGCTGAGTCACAATCTGAAAAGATTCACCCAATTATGTGTCTGTGGCATGTATGTATCCGGTGGTAATACTGGAAGACAGAGTGCTTTGGGCCACAGCCAAGACTCAATAAAGTAGCTGTATTCAAGAATCATCATACTTAACTAGGAGAATCAATAACACTATCTGGATTCTGAGTTCCTAAAGAGGCCAATCATTCTGAATTCCAAAGGATAAAGTGAGATGCCAAAACTATTCAGAGGCAAAAAGCTAAAAGCCCCGCTCATCTAATTAATACTGATCTTCATAGATGTTTTTGGAGTTCATTGCATATTCTCTTCTTTTTATCTTATTTGAGTTTCAGTTGCTTGAGGACAAGCAACAATTTAAGTTTGGTGTTGTGATGAGCGGATAATTTGTATACTTTTTGGCATTATTTTTAGTATGTTTTTGGTATCTTTTAGTTAGTTTTTAGTATATTTTTATTAGTTTTTAGTTAAAATTCACTTTTCTGGACTTTACTATGAGTTTGTGTGTTTTTCTGTGATTTCAGGTATTTTCTGGCTGAAATTGAGGGACCTGAGCAAAAATCTGATTCAGAGACTGAAAAGGACTGCAGATGCTGTTGGATTCTGACCTCCCTGCACTCGAAGTGAATTTTCAGGAGCTACAGAAGCCCAATTGGCGCGCTCTCAACGGCGTTGGAAAGTAGACATCCTGGGCTTTCCAGCAATATATAATAGTCCATACTTTGCCCAAGATTTGATGGTCCAAACCGGCGTTCAAAGTCACCTACAGAAATTCCAGCGTTAAACGCCGGAACTGGCACCTAAATGGGAGTTAAACGCCCAACCTGGCATAAAAGCTGGCGTTTAACTCCAAGAAGAGTCTCTACACGAAAATGCTTCATTGCTCAGCCCAAGCACACACCAAGTGGGCCCGGAAGTGGATTTTTATGTCATTTACTCATCTCTGTACACCCTAGGCTACTAGTTTTCTATAAATAAGACCTTTTACTATTGTATTAGGGAGATCTTTTGATCATGTTTTTATGATTGAACCCTCTTTGGGAGGCTGGCCATTCGGCCATGCCTAGACCTTGTTCTTATGTATTTTCAACGGTGGAGTTTCTACACACCATAGATTAAGGTGTGGAGCTCTGCTGTACCTCGAGTATTAATGCAATTACTATTGTTCTTCTATTCAATTCCGCTTGTTCTTTGTCCAAGATATCACTTGTTCTTCAACTTGATGAATGTGATGATCCGTGACACTCATCATCATTCTCACCCATGAACAAAGTGACTGACAACCACTCTTGTTCTACAAGCATTCGAGGCTCTAGTGAATATCTCTTGGATTCTTTAACCGGAATCTTCGTGGTATAGGCGAGAACTGATGGCGGCATTCAAGAGAATCCGGAAGGTCTAACCTTGTCTGTGGTATTCTGAGTAGGATTCAATGATTGAATGACTGTGACGTGCTTCAAACTCCTGAGGGTGGGGCGTTAGTGACAGACGCAAAAGAATCACTGGATTCTATTCCGGCCTGATTGAGAACCGACAGATGAATTCCGCTATGCTGTGACCAGAGCATATGCAATCGTTTTCAATGAGAGGATGGGAGGTAGCCGCTAACAACGGTGAAACCCTACACAAGCTTGCCATGGAAAGGAGTAAGAAGGATTGGATGAAGACAGTAGGAAAGCAGAGAGACGGAAGGGAAGGCATCTTCATACACTTATCTGAAGCTCTCACCAATGATATACATAAGTACCTCTATCTTTATCTTTGTGTTTATTTTCGTTCATCACCATATCCATTTGAGTTTGCATGACTGAGATTTACAAGATGACCATAGCTTGCTTCATACCAACAATCTCCGTGGGATCGACCCTTACTCGCGTAAGGTATTACTTGGACGACCCAGTGCACTTGCTGGTTAGTTGTGCGAAGTTGTAATGATCATAATTTCGTGCACCAGGTGTTTTCAAAGATGGTTGAGTTGATAAACATGAAATTAAATCAGAGAATTTAGATAATTTAACTAAAAGCCTTGACTGGGAGTAGATTAGTTGGAAGCCCTATTCTTGCTGAAGTACTCTCAAGATTAATTGATAATTGAAGGTTGCTCTGTTTAGTTATTCCTTACTAGGTAAAGGAAAGTCAAGCAAGTTGGAAAGCTATTTCTAGTCACAAGTCCTAATCCTCTCCCTTTAGGGCTAGTGTCAATGACTAGAGGGTGATCCAACAACAAACCCAATTACAATTTTTCTCTTGAGTAATCCAACTCAAGGTTTCCTTTCAATCATCCCCCAATCAAGTTATGGAACTACTCACTCATCATAATTATAGACTTCACAGAATCAATGGGGAAAATAAAAGAAGACATAATAAATAGTGATGAAAGGGATTAATTAAAAATAAAAATATTTCTATATTAATAACTTGTGAAAATAATCCAATGTCAACTCTGGAGGAATTAAGAATATGGAAGAATAAATGAAAAGTAAATAACAAGCTATAGTGACTAGTACTGGAGGTAGACTCTTCTCAAAAGCTAAAGCCAAAATCTTCAAAATCCTAATTATGAATGTTCAAGTGAGAAAACTTAGGGGAGAAGTAAATTTAGATCTAAAAACTAAAAATTATGCGGAATGAATTGTTGTTTTTGTCTCTGCAAGTTCCTTGGTTCTAATCTGTGTTTCTGGGTCAAAAACTGGGTTGAAATCCGGCTCAAAAACTCTGCCAGCGACTTTTTTAATTCTGCAGATCGCACTCGTCACGTGACTGCGTCGTCCATGCGATCGCGTCACTTAGCATTTCTCGTACCATGCGTGCGTGTCGTTCACGCATTCGCGTCGTCGTGCAGCTTCCAATCTGCGCGGCCGCGTCAGGCACGCGGGCGCATCATTTTGATTTCTTTCATCTCGCGCGGTCGCGTTAGCCATGCAACCACATGACTTCTTGCTAGTCATCTCCTCAACTCCTTGAGTTCCTTCCATTTTTGCATGCTTCATCCTCTTTCCTTACGCCATTCATGCTCTATGAAGCTTGAAACACTTAACACACATATCACGGCATCGAATGGTACGAAGGAAGATAAAAATATACAACAAAGAGGTCTAAGGAAGCAAGTTTTTAATCATAGAATATTTTCAGGAAGGAAATGTAAATACATACAAATCATATGAATAAGTGGGTGAAGACTTGATAAAACCACACAATTAAACACAATATGAATCACAAAATAGTGGTTTAATAACCTCCCCACACTTAAACATTAGCATGTCCTCATGCTATGTTGAAGGAGATAAATATGAATGAATAGGAACATGAAAGACTCATGTTATGCAATGCAACCTATATACATATGAATGCAACTATATGAGTTTTTGTCTACAGGAAAAAAAAGTAGATAAGTTCCCTAAGACAAAACATGTGGCAGATTTCACTAATTCAAATCACATAGTAAAAGCAGATAAATTTGTAAGAAGATAGCTTGTGAAAGCAGGGAATATAGGACTGAGCATTGAACCCTTACTGTTGGTGTGTGTGCACTCTAATCAACTCTAGTATATGGGGTAATCACTCTATCCTTCTCTAATCATGCTTTCAAAAATTTTGTTTTTCACCTAATCAATCAACAATTTTAAAATGCCAATGCAAACATCATGAGGTCTTTTCATGGTTATAATGGGGCTAAGGTAAGGGTGAAGATACACATATGGCTAAGTGAGCTTATACATTGAATCTTTAATTAACCTAAGCTCTCACCTAACATACATATATTCTATATAAATTTAATATTCATCTTAGCTACCCAAAATCTCCTTTTCACATTCCATATTCATGTATCAACCTTTATTGTAATTTTTATCACATGTGCATTGATTATTAACTTTGATGTATTATTGGAGTGATTTTGACCCCTTATTCACTAAAGTAAAGGAGAATTAAAAATTTTTTTTTGATGCACATAGGGTTGTAATTTTTCTTTTATGGTTTCACATGAATAGGTATCCAAATTTCCTTTATTTTATCATGACACATTTTCCAATTACTCTTTATTCCCACAATTTTTCCATACTCAGTTAACACACAAATTCTATCTTAAGCTAACCAAAGATTCAATTAGGATTTTCAATTGTTTTCCGCTTAAGGCTAGTAATGTGGTATAATATAGAACGAATGGGGTTAAAAACAGCTCAAAGTGGTTAACAAAGGTAATTAAAATGGGTTGGCTTATTTGGGATATGTGAGTTAAACAAACAATGGCCTCAATCATATGCATGCACATAACACATTAATTTTGGACATATAGGATAAAACAAAATTTAGATTACAATCATAGAGAAGTAAGCACACAAGAAACAAACATGTTTATGGTTAAATAGTGTAACCATGTATTTAGGCTCAACGTCTCACAGGTTGTGTGTTCTTTTAGCTCAAAAATCCTATTCCAATATCAACTTCAAACAACTTTAACATAAATGTTTTGATTTAAATTAGTGAAATTTTCAAAAATTATATGGTCTAAAAAGAAACTTATTGTCTTTTCAATCAGGTAGTACATGCATGCAATTAACCTACTAATATGCAATCTATCCTATTCTAGGGAAGAAAGAAATTGGTGTTAAGGGGAAAAGAATTACCTCTGGAAGTCAGGTACTGACCGACCTCCCCACACTTAAGGCTTTGCATCGTCCTCGGTGCCATCTGTCAGGAACAATGGTGAGCTGGTAGCAGTATCTCCACAGTCGGGACCATCATGGCTCCCTGTGCTGGTAAAGGAAGTGGAGTCCGGAGTGCCTGGGTCCTCTTCAGGTCTGTGGTTGCCTGTGAGTAGCTCCTTGAGGTATTTGAATCGGCGGTAGATGCGGCGCTTTCGGAGCTTTGCTTTCTGGTCTTGTTGGTCCAACCTCTTTAGTATTTGATGCAGTAGCTGACTCGTAGATGGTGGAGGAACTGCAGCATCTTCTGTGGACTGGCTGGTAGTGGCAAGTGGTGGCCTGAGATATCTCCCGTTAGGGACGTACTGATCATCCCGTGGAAGTATGGCTTTGGTGTCCCCAGCTCTGTAGGATACTCCGGGTGCTGAGACAAGATCTGAGATTAAGGCGGGGAAAGGAAGGTTGCCTGCGATTTGCACGTGTCCCATAGCATTTCGGATGTGTCTCGGTAAATTCAGAGGCTGGTCTGTGAGGATGCACCATAGTAGAACGGCCATGTCTGTGGTGAAGGAGGATTTATAAGTGCTCGGGAGGACGTAATGGGACATAATCTGTGCCCATACGTGAGCCTCTATGGTAAGTGCGGAAGCCGAGATTCCCTTAGGACGGGAACGATGGTATCCGAAGATCCATTTGCTGCTAGGTTGTGCGATAACTTTGAGAACAGCGTCCCAGTCAAATTTGTACGCCTGGCGCTTGAGTGCAGCTTCTTGAAATGCGTCTAATCCTTCTGGAGCAGGGGGAAGATCTAAGGCTCACTGAATGGCTTCTTCTATAATGGGGACTTGCTTCTGACGAATGTAAACAGACTGCAGGGTCAGCAGGTGAAAGTTGGAGTAGAACTTAACTACCCAAGAAAGATTGACCTGTCGGGGCTGTCTTTGTAGGAATCCCAATGTCTTTGTGCAATTTGCAGCTCAACAAATTCGGTAATACGAGGTGGAAGGATAAGAAGGTGTTTGTTGTTGTAATTCTGAGCTGCCAGAATGGGGAACATCTGCTCACAGTAATGATTAGGAATCATGCAGTGTCCTTTGCTGGGAAGGCTCTCTCCTTTTCATCAACCTTTATAATCATTTTAATTCTTTTTGTTGAGGGTTTGACTTCAGTTGAAGAAGGATCTGCCACTAATGTTCTTTTTATGCCTTTTCTTGCTATGGATTTGGGGGTAGCTTTCTCCTTGCCTTTCTTGGTGGCGATCCTGAAAGGAAACGAGGAAAGACATTAGCATGTCAAGGGTTATAGCAAGGAAAAGAATAAGAAAGGTGGTAATCAATGCACAGGAACGGATAATGATGTGAGCACATGGTCATGAATACATGTGATAAATCAACAACGGAAATATAGCAAGTGCATGGGGTGACAATTAAATGCAAGGTGTTTATTGGCATACCGGCAAAGGGCATGAGGAGCATAAGTCAAGCATTCAATGTCCAAATTAGAGTACCAAGTCTTTCAAACTAATCATCTGTTTGTAAAAATAATTATATTCAATTAATAAAATATAAAAAGGATTTTGTGAAAAGCAGGCATTTAGAGTAGGAGATTTAAAAGAGAACTAAAAATAGTGCAAAATGCCATATGGGCATTTTCACAAACACATAGCATGCATGTTTAATAAGGTATGGGAAATATTAATTTGAACATGCATGTAACCCTTAGAAAATAATATATAATTGTTAAACAAGTCCTAATCAATCCACAAGCAACATACAAAAATAATGACCCAAATAAAATTCCAACACCAATAGGAGGAATAGGAAAAGAAAAAGAAAACATGGATAGGGAAAGTAGAAGCAAAAGAAAAATAAAACATGAGAAGAAAAAGAAGGATGAAAAAGTAAAGAGGAAAGAAGAGAAAATAAAAACCTTGATAATGGTGGTGCGAGAGAGGGGGTAGAGGAGAGAAAGAAGGGAGGAAGAAGGAAGATGGGAGAAAGAAATAAGATTGGGGGGAAAGAAAAGATAAAACAGTCTGGCAGATTTGAATGAGTTGGGCGGCGCAAACGACGCGGATGCGTGGGACACGTGGTCGTGTGGAAAGCCCTTAAGTGAGGTGATGCGGACGCGTCGGTCACGCGGACGCGTGACATGATTCGCACTAGTGGCGCGAGGGCAGCTTCACGCTCGCACAACTCTCTGTTTAAATGATCTTTTGCCAATATTTGGGGTGACACGATCGCGTGAGTGACGCGATCGCGTGGATGGCCTACTAGAGAAAATGGCGCGGACGCATGGGGCACGTGTTCGCATGGCAGGGCTTGTGCGACTAGCACGAATGCAGCCCAAGTCCAGCTCAACTTTCGGCCATTCACCCTTGTTACGTCGAATTGCAGAGCCACGCGTTCGCATGGTCGACGCGGACGCGTGGGGAGGACAATTTACAAATGACGCGATTACGTCATCCACGCAGTCGCGTGGATCAAATTGTGCCGAAGGCACACCTCCAGCCACATTCCGGCGCAACTCTCTGTCCAATTTTATTTTCTTTGGAATGCACATGCGACACGGACGCGTCGGTGACGCTGGAGCATCTCATGCGATTTCTCTCTTTTTTTTATTTTTTTTTGTTTTATGCAAATGCAGTATGCAGATGAGGTGCAAGATATAGGCAGTAGTACGGAGAAGAGTCATAAATGAGGGAAGATAAGGAAAAGAAGAGAAACGATCATACCGTGGTAGGTTGTCTCCCACCTAGCATTTTGCTTTAACGTCCTTAAGTTGGACGCTCCATTAGCTCAGTTTTCTGCTGTGAGTGGATCCTCCAAGAGGAAGATATCTAACTCATTGTTTTTCGTCACCTTCTCACCATGGTAGAGCTTCAAACGATGTCCATTAACCTTGATGAGTTCAGAGCTTGAAGGGTGACTTAGGTGAAAAACTCCGTACGGCTCAGCCTTCTCGACTTTATATGGATTTTCCCACCTAGATCGCAGCTTGCCTGGCATGAGCCTCAGTCTAGAGTTGTAAAGGAGGACTAAATCCCCAGGTTGAAACTTTTTCCTCTGGATGTGCTGATCATGTGCAACCTTCACCTTTTCCTTGTACAGCCTTGAGTTCTCATAAGCTTCGAGGCGAAGGCTCTCCAATTCTTGCAGTTGCAACTTCCTTTCAGGTTGAGCCAGCGCTGCTCCTACAGCATGGTTGGAAGCATCGCACATGATTTCGAATGGCTGGCTCCAGTCAGGTCCTCTCACAATTGGAGCTTGATTCAGGGTGGTCTTCAGCTTATCAAACGCTTGTTTGCAATCCTCACTGAACTTGAACTCGATCTCTTTCTGCAGTAGCCTGGATAAGGGAAGTGCTACCTTACTAAAGTCTTTAATGAATCTCCGGTAAAAACCTGCATGGCCAAGGAACGAACGAACTTCCCTCACAGAGGAGGGATAAGGCAAACTAGAAATAATTTCCACCTTTGCTGGATCTACAGAAATGCTAGTATTAGACACAACATGTCCTAGTACAATCGCTTGTCTTACCTTAAAGTGACATTTTTCAAAATTCAATACAAGGTTTGTACTGACACATCTATCTAGTACTGTAGATAAACTATCCAAGCAAAGGCTAAAGAAATCACCATAAATGCTAAAATCATCCATAAAAACCTCCATACAGTCCTCAAGAAAGTCAGAGAAAAGACTCATCATGCACCTTTGGAAAGTAGCTGGTGCATTGCACAAGCCAAAGGGCATTCTCTTATAAGCATAAGTCCCAAAGGACATGTAAAAGTAGTCTTTTCCAGATCTTCAGGGGCTATGTGAATCTGGAAATAGCCTGTGTAACCATCTAAAAAGCAATAATGTGATTTACCTGACAGGCGATCCAGCATTTGATCAATGAATGGAAGAGGGTAGTGATCCTTACGAGTGGCTTGGTTGAGACGCCTGTAATCAATGTAGACCCTCCAACCATTCTGTACTCTGGTTGCTATGAGTTTTCCATGCTCATTATTCACTGTAGTAACTCCAGATTTCTTGGGCACCACTTGTACTGGGCTCACCCATTCACTATCTGAGATGGGGTAGATGATATCTGCCTCTAGTAGTCTGGTCACTTCCTTCTTGACAACCTCCAAGATAGTGGGTTTTAGTCTTCTTTGGGGTTGACGAACGGGTCTTGCTCCCTCTTCTAAAAATATTCTGTGCTCACAAACTTGAGGGTTGATGCCTACTATGTCTGCCAAACTCCACCCAATTGCCTTCTTGTGCCTCCTCAGCACACTAAGTAATTGCTCTTCCTGTTGAGAAGTGAGGTCTCGTGCAATGATAACTGGAAACTTCTGCTTGTCCTCGAGGTAAGCATATTTGAGGTGTGGAGGGAGGGGTTTCAATTCTAACTTCTGTTCATGGTCAGGCTCTGGATTGTCTGGAGCTGGTGGCAGTGGTAAAGTACTTTCATCGTCCGCAGAAAGTATCCCCACACTCGGACCTTGTCCTATGTACTTTTCTTCAAACTCTTCCTGGTGAACTTCAGCTACGGTTTCATCTATGATGTTACACTGGAGGATAGAATGATCTTCTGGAGGGTGCTTCATATCTCCATTCAGATTGAAGCTTACTACTCGGCCGTCTATTTCAAACGTACTCGGCCGTCTATTTCAAAGAATACGTTCCTGAAAAAGCATCCAATTTGAACTTCGAGGTCTTCAAGAAAGGCCTTCCGAGTAGGATTGATGATGGCTTCTTTGAGTCATTTTGGGGCATCTCCAGGATGTAAAAATCAATGGGGAATGTGAGTCCCTTAATACCCACTAATACATCTTCAGCAACTCCAGCCACTGTAATAATGCTTTTATCTGCTAACACAAAACGAGCTGCCGACCTTTTTAAGGGAGGGAGCCTCAAAACATCATATATAGACAAAGGCATTATACTAACACATGCTCCTAATCACACATGCAGTCAGAAAAATATCACACCTCCAATGGTATAGTTAACCATGCATGGGCCTAGGTCACTACATTTTTCAGGTAAATTTCCCATTAAAGCAGATATAGAACTACTTAAAGGAATAGTTTCTAATTCATTAATTTTGTCTTTATGTATGCATAAGTCCTTTAGAAATTTTGCGTATTTAGGTACCTGTTGAATAACATCAAAAAGGGGAACAGTTACCTCAACCTTTTGAATCTTTCTACCTTTATGGGATCAGGTTCCGACTGCTTCCTGGGCTTCCTTGCAAGTTATGAAAATGGAATAGGAATGGCGTTTTCTACAGTGTCTGAGCCCTTTGGTGCTTCTTCCTGTGATTTAGCATCTTCTTCCTCAGGTATGTCCTGTATATCCTTTTCCTCTTCAACATCTTCTATTTCCACTACCTCTTCAGCTGAGGCGTATTCTGGTAGGTTTGGCTCTTCTTGATTCCTCTCTTGCAATGTGGTTCCAGACCTTAGGGTAATGGCATTAATGCACCCTTTGGATTGGGTAATGGTTGAGAGGGGAGTCCACCAGAGCTTGAAGACTGGTTGTTGGAGTTGGTCAGTGATCCAATCTGTGAGACAAGGGCTTGCATAGTAGAGTTCATACCATTAAGAGTAGCAGTAAGGTTGTTTTCCATGGCCTGTTGTCTCCGATCAATAGATTATAGTAACTCATCATTAGGAGATGAAGAGGGATAAGTGATCTGAGAGGTCTGTTGAGATGCTTGAGGCTGTCTTTGTTGAGGTGCTCTGTAGGCCTGATTCTGATTCTGCTGCCTGAAGTTGTTATTGTTATTCCACCTCTGGTTTCTATTGTTATCTCTGCCTCCTCTATTATGATTGTCCCTCCAACCTTGGTTGGAGTTATCCTGCCATCCATGGTTGTAGCTGCCGCCTTGATTGTACCCTTGGTTGGGGCGGTCATAGAAGTTGTGAGTGGCTGACACAGTGTGGTCTTCCGGTTGGAGTTACAGACACTCATCAGTATAATGACTGTAATCTACACAGATTCTGCATACTCTTTGTGGAACCAACTGTTGGCTGTGCTGTGATGGAGAAGGCTGAACTTGTTGAGCTTGTTGTTGACTTAGTTGCATCTGCTTCAATAAGTTGGTCATTTCACATAAGCTCTGAGTTATAGCAGCAGTCTCTTTGCTAGTGGATACCTCTACAACGGCTCTTGACTGACTTTGTTTTTGCTTGTGATTCCTAGTAGATTCAGCTAAGTCGCTGATCAATTGCCATGCTTTTTCCGTAGTCTTGTACTTTTTCATAGACCCATTGCTAGCACCTTCAAATGCGGTCCTATCTTGAGATTTCATGCCCTGTGTAAAGTAGCCGAGCAACACTATCTTGTCAATCATATGGTGGGGACATGCTTCTAGAAGATTATTGAAGCATTCCGAGTATTCATAGAGAGTCTCAGATTCATCCTGAACGATCATAGACATGTCTTTCCTCAGTTTATCGACAACCTCAGGTGGAAAGAATTTCTCCAAAAATTCTCTTCTAAGCGTATCCCAGTTGGAAACAGTTGTTCCGGGTTGAGTGTAGTACCATTCTTTTGCCTTCCCTTCAAGAGAGAATGAGAAAGCTTTTAGCAGAATAGAAGTTTCGTCAGTACCATCACGCTTAACAGTAGAGCAAGCTGTCTGAAAATTCCTAAGGTGCTTGATAGGCTCTTGAGCAGGTAAGCCATGAAACTTAGGCATCAAGTTGAGTAGTGAAGACTTTATTTCAAAATCCACAGCCACTGCTGGGTGGTGTGCCTTCAATGGTTGAATGTAAAATCAGGGGCTCCTTCCTCCTAGATAGTGACTCTCTTAGGTGCTGCCATGTCACCTGCACGTAAATCAACTAGATCAATAGAGATGGAGCTTGTTTCTTCCTTAGATGATGGTTTAGGTTCGTCCTCAGAGAGGACTAGCCGATGCCGAGCTTGCCTTATACGTGAAATAGTTATTTCAATCTCAAGGTCAAATACTGGCAAGCTTGGATCAGGAAGTGAACGCGTCATTTAACAAAAGAAACATGCAGCTCATAGTAACAAAATAAAAAGAAAAATTGCAATTAAATAAATTTTAATCAATAAATTAGCACACTGTTGCAACTCCCCGGCAACGGCGCCAAAAATTGACGTGGCGGAAATTGGCGAGTTAAGAAATTATTATAAGATATACATTGCAAGTACAGTCCTTAACCAGCTGAAAATCCGTTTATCAATTTAGAAGGGTTGTCACAATATTGAAATTAAAATACTGGGAGTATGAATCCCAGGTCGTCTCCCAACAAGTTGCAGAGCGATGTGCTATTTTATTAATCAGGTGTTTTCAAAAATGGTTGAGTTGATAAACAGAAAATTAAATCAGAGAATTTAGATAATTTAACTAAAAGCCTTGACTGGGAGTAGATTAGTTGAAAGCCCTATTCTTGCTGAAGTACTCTGAAGATTAATTGATAATTGAAGGCTGCTCTGCTTAGTTATCCCTTACTAGGTAAAGGAAAGTCAAGCAAGTTGGAAAGTTATTTCTAGTCATAAGTCCTAATCCTCTCCCTTGGGAAGGGCTAGTGTCAATGACTAGAGGGTGATCCAACAACAAATCCAATTACAATTTCTCTCTTGAGTAATCCAACTCAAGGTTTTCTTTCAATCATCCCCTAAACAAGTTATGAAACTACTCACTCATCATAATTATAGACTTCACAGAATCAATAGGGAAAATAAAAGAAGACATAATAAATAGTGATGAAAAGGATTAATTAAAAATAAAAATAGTTCTATATTAATAACTTGTGAAAATAATCCAGTGTCAACTCTGGATAAATTAAGAATATGGAAGAATAAATGAAAAGTAAATAACAAGCTATAGTGACTAGTACCGGAGGTAGACTCTTCTCAAAAGCTAAAGCCAAAATCTTTAAAATCCTAATTATGAATGTTCAAGGGAGAAAACCTAAGGGAGAAGTAAATTTAGATCTAAAAACTAAAAATTATGAAATGAATTGTTGTTGTTGTCTCTGCATGTTCCCTGGTTCTAATCTGTGTTTCAGGGCCAAAAACTGGGTTGAAATCCGGCCCAGAAACTCTGCGAGCGACTTTTGTAATTCTGCAGATCGCGCTCGTCACGCGGCCGCGTCGTCCATGCGATCGCGTCACTCAGTGTTTCTCGTACCATGCGTGCGCGTCGTCCACGCATTAGCGTCGTCGTCCAGCTTCCAATCTGCGTGGCTGCATCAGGCACGCGGGCGCGTCATTTTGATTTATTTCATCTCACGCGGTCGCGTCAGCCATGTGACCGCGTGACTTCTCACTGGTCATCTTCTCAACTCCTTGAGTTCCTTCCATTTTTGCATGCTTCATCCTCTTTCTTTACGCCATTCCTGCTCTATGAAGCCTGAAACACTTAACACACGTATCACGGCATCGAATGGTACAAAGGAAGATAAAAATATACAACAAAGAGGTCTAAGGAAGCAAGTTGTTAATAATAGAATATTTTCAGGAAGGAATTGTAAATACATACAAATCATATGAATAAGTGGGTGAAGACTTGATAAAACCACACAATTAAACACAATATGAATCACAAAATAGTGGTTCATCAGCCACGCCGTGAACTCAAGCGGCACGCCTCAATGGTGCTTTGGCCTCTGAATGACATTGGCGTGCCATGCCTGGTTGCTCAAGTGGCACGCTTAAGTGAAGAATAGTGATTGTCGTGCCACGCCTTCGACATCAAGTGGCAAGCCCCATGTAATTGGCCTCTTCCACCCTCTTTGGAAACTTATACCAGCGTGCGACGCCCGAAGATTAGCGTGCCACGCCCATGATCTTGTCTTGCTCTAGTAAGTGGCATGCCACGCCTTGGCCTTCAAGTGGCACGCCAAAGTGACTTCTTGGAACTGGCGTGCCATGCCTTCGACACCATGTGGCACGCCCAGTCTTCAATTGTCTTCAGCCCCTTCTCTGACACCTTTTTCACCTGCAATTCAGAACAACTAATCTCAAAGTAGTGTACCATAATATTCATCAAATAATGCATGAATTGTACTGATCAAATGAGATTTGTGCTCTTTTATGGTCTTCTTTATGCAAGAAAGAAGAGTAGATAATGCAAGTCATCACAACACCAAACTTAAGTTTTGCTTGTCCCAAGCAAATTAATGTGAGTACCCTTTATATCTTGAGGCCTTGGCTTCGAAGGATTGCAATACAACTAAGAGTAAAACTAAGTTCTTAACACATGTATGAATGTTTTAATTGTCATGGAAATCTTCTGGGTCCTTGAGGGTTCACTCAGGTATAGGCTTTGGGGGTCCTTTCTATTGATTGTCACCTTGAAGTAGTAAAGGTTGTTTTCCTTTCTTGACCACGACTCTAAGTGTTCTGTCTCAAGACAACCCTTTAATTAGGCTTTCAACTAGCACTCCCAAACCAGTTCATTTTAGGGTACTGGTGTTGAGGCACCCCTAAGAATTTACTTGCCCAGGTCTCTTCTTGACACATCTTCACCACAAGCATCTACTAGGACCATTGATTATTTTTGAGCTTTTTAATGTTTCTTTTTCTCTTCTATCCCAGTAGTTGATGCTCAGAGCCTTGGGTCTTTATTACTTACTACTTCTTGGTTCTATGGATATTCAAGGAACACCCCTTAGTCTTCCCTTTGTTATACTTTCTAAGACTAGTTCTCTCCATGGCTCATTTTCTTTTTAGTTCATCCAAGGTTCTACGCATAGCTTCTTGTTTCTTAGTTTGTTTGATGATCTCTCTTGGCCTTGGTCTCTCTTATTGTTTTTGCACAACTCACAATAACTCTTATGGAAACAAACTCTACTTTTATTTAAGTTGTAAAGAAGACTTGAAATACATGGCATTTTCTTTCTTAAAAAAAGACTCATAAAATCTTTAAATAGGAATTGAAAATAAGCATAAAACATAAACTATCCTAGCATGATTATTCAAAAAGTAAATAAAGCAAAAGCTTAAACAGAATTCAGAAATTGGAGAGTGTCAACCATGGAACTCAACAACCTTGAGCAGCTTTATCTTCTATTCATTAGCCCCTTCCCTTTGTCCTTCTTCTTGGGAGGGGATGAGCCACCTTCATCCGGCTTGGATGAACCTTCTTGAGCCTTGGTGTCCTTGGGCTTGGGCTTCCAATATCCTAGCCTCTTCATATAGGACTTCACATTCTCCTTGTGTTGGTATGCTATTTCTTCTTGCCTTGAGCTGAGTTCGTCCAACTTCTGCATATAGGTAGGGTAATTAGGGTTCATGTTAGCCATTTCATTGCACAAGTAGCTCAACTTTGTTTGTGAATAGTAATCATATTCCACTCTGGCTATAGTCCTTGCTTCATAAAGGTGTCTGAATTCAGCAAGACTCCCCATTTGTTGTAATTGTCACTCCAAAATCATTCCTAGGCTGCCTTGCATTTCTCTCCAATTAATCTGATCTTGCTGTTCCTTGAGGTTCTCAAAACCCCCTTGGAGTTATTGAATGTTTTGGTTGACTTGGCTCCATTGTTGTTGCTGAGCCTCCTTGAATTGATTGACATTCTCCCTTAAGTGGTGTAGGTCTCCGCTCATTTGGTGTACATCTCCTTGCATTTGTTCCCAATTGAATCCCTCTGGAAATGGTTGATATTGGTATTGTGGTGGTGGTGGTTGAAGTGCTAAAAATTGAGGTTGTTCTTGTGCCTCCTCCTCTTGTTGTTGTTGTTGTTGTTGTGGTTCATGAGCATGGGCTCTTCGTTCTCTAGCCCTGTTGAGTGGGTGGACGGCCACTACTTTTGTCATCTTCTTGGCAGTGATGAACTTATCTTGCTTCACAAGCACCTAATCAATAATCTTTTCAACTCCAGTCTCATCACACAGCCTTTGTATGAGGCTGGGGAATGCCAACCTTGTGTTGTCACTGGTGCTTTTCAGCATTTTGTTGATGTTGTTGGCAATCATCTCCCCCACATTGATGTTCTCTCCTATCATGATGCTGTAAATGAGCACAACTCTCTCTTTGGTCACCTCTGAAGTGTTGGATGTGGGGATTAGGGACCTCCTCACAAATTCTAGCCACCCTCTAGCTTGGGGGTGATGCCAGGGCATTTTGGCCAGTTTTACTGACCTATCTTTACTATTTTTAGGGTAGTTTCATGCATTTTTTTAAGAAATAAGATAGTTTTGGGTGGATATTCACTTACATCTTGATTCAAGCATACATTGTGCACTTTACATGATTTCATGAGAATTTTGCATGAATTATATGACAAATTGGATGATGCATGACTCATGATTTGTACTAGAACTTTGATGCACTTTGTTGCTTGATTTCAGGACAAAAGAAGCAAAGAAGAACCACGTTAGCAGCCACGTTAGTTTAACTAACGTGACCTCTAACGTGGAATGGGAGCTAGCTTGCAAAGTTAGTGAGAAAGGTAATCGCCAATAACGCCCTCGAAGCCATCATAGCCCACGTTAAGAGTCACGTTAACTAAGTTAACGTGAACCCTAACGTGGAAGAAGACAACAAGGCCAACGTTAGTGACACTCTCCTTTGTCACTAACGTTGGACCAAGCTCATAATTGGCCACGTTAGTTGCCACGTTAACTTAGTTAATGTGGACTCTAACGTTAAGAAGCAAAAGAGAAGCCAACGTTAGTGACATTCACCTTTGTCACTAATGTTGGCCAAGCCTCCATAAGCCACGTTAACTCCCACGTTAACTTAGTTAACGTGGAAGCTAACGTAGAGAGAGCAATTGATCGACAACGTTAGTGACACTTAACCTTTGTCACTAACGTTGGGATGAACACCTAAGAGCCACCATGAGCCAACGTTAGTGACACTCACCTTTGTCACTAACGTTGGAGATGGCTAGCATTACTACATTAGAAGCCACATTAACCTAGTTAACGTGGACTCTAACGTGGAAAGTAGGGGCACATTGGAACGTTAGTGACAAAGGTAAGTGATGAGCGGATAATTTGTACACTTTTTGGCATTGTTTTTAGTATGTTTTTAGTATCTTTTAGCTAGTTTTTAGTATATTTTTATTAGTTTTTAGTTAAAATTCACTTTTCTGGACTTTACTTTGAGTTTGTGTGTTTTTCTGTGATTTCAGGTATTTTCTGGCTGAAATTGAGGGTTCTGAGCAAAAATCTGATTTAGAGACTGAAATGGATTGCAGATGCTGTTGGATTCTGACCTTCCTGCACTCGAAGTGGATTTTCTGGAGCTACAGAAGCCCAATTGGCGCGCTCTCAACGGCATTGGAAAGTAGACATCCTGGGCTTTCCAGCAATATATGATAGTCCATACTTTGCCCAAGATTTGATGGCCCAAACCGGCGTAGCAATTCGGCCTCAGAAATTCCAGCGTTTAACGCTGGAACTGGCATAAAACTTGGAGTTAAACGCCCAAACTGGCATGAAAGCTGGCGTTTAACTCCAGAAAAGGTCTCTACACGAAAATGCTTCATTGCTCAGCCCAAGCACACACCAAGTGGGCCCGGAAGTGGATTTTTCTGTCATTTACTCATTTCTGTAAACCTTAGGTTACTAGTTTACTATTAATAGGATCTTTTGACATTGTATCTGTACCTCATGACACTTTACACGTTTCTTTGTGTACCTTCCACGGCATGAGTCTCTAAACCCCATGGTTGGGGGTGAGGAGCTCTGCTGTGTCTTGATGGATTAATGCAATTATTACTGTTTCTTATTCAATCATGCTTGCTTCCATTCTAAGATATCACTTGCTCTTAACCCGGATAAATATGATGATCCGTGACACTCATCATATTCTCAATTATGAACGTGTGCCTGACAACCACCTCCGTTCTATTTTAGATTGAGTAGATATCTCTTGGATTCTTTAACCGGAATCTTCGTGGTATAAGCTAGAACTGATGGCGGCATTCAAGAGAATCCGGAAGGTCTAAACCTTGTCTGTGGTATTCTGAGTAGGATTCAATGATTGAATGACTGTGACGTGCTTCAAACTCCTAGCAGGCGGGGCGTTAGTGACAGACGCAAAAGAATCAATGGATTCTATTCCGGCCTGAACGAGAACCGACAGATGATTAGCCATGCTGTGACAGAGCATAGGAACATTTTCACTGAGAGGATGGGAGGTAGCCACTGACAACGGTGAAACCCTACATACAGCTTGCCATGGAAGGAGCCTTGCGTGTTGATGAAGAAGACAGTAGGAAAGCAGAGATTCAGAAGATGGAGCATCTCCAAAGCCTCAACCTATTCTCCATTACTGCTTAACAAGTACTTATTTCATGTTCTTTTGCTTTTCACAATCAATCCTAATAATTTCTGATATCCTGACTAAGATTTACAAGATAACCATAGCTTGCTTCAAGCCGACAATCTCCGTGGGATCGACCCTTGCTCACGCAAGGTATTACTTGGACGACCCAGTGCACTTGCTGGTTAGTTGTGCGGGATTGCAAAAGTGTGATTGCAATTTCGTGCACCAAGTTTTTGGCGCCGTTGCCGGGGATTGTTCGAGTTTGGACAACTGACGGCTTGTCTTGTTGCTTAGATTAGGACTGTTTTATTCTTGTTGGTTTAGAGTCTTTTAGTTGAGTCTAGTTTCATATTTTAAGTTTGGTGTCAATTGCATGCCTTTGTTTTTCTTTTAATTTTCGATTTTGCATGTTCTTAGCCCCTTTTTGATTCATAAAAGTTCTAAGTTTGGTGTCCTCTTTGTGTTTTTCCTTTCAAAATTTTCGAAAAAATTACTGTTTGATTTTCTAAAATTTTAAGTTTGGTGTCATTTTGTTGTTTTTCTCTTTCCTCAATTCAAAAAATCAAATCTTTTTCATAAAAACTTCTCAATCATATCTTCTTAATTGCTGTTTTCAAAATCTTTTTAATTAACTAATTGATTCAGTTTTCAATCTGCTTTGATCTTATTTTCTTTTTAATTTTCGAATTTTTCATTTTATTTTCCTTTTGTTTTTATTTTAATTTTCGGTTAATTCAAAAAAAAAAAAACAAAATTTATCTCTTTGCAATCATTATCGTTTCCCTTTTGTCCATTATGGACTTAAGTGGGATTAATCAGTCCAAAAGGACTCTGGGGTCATATGCTAACCCCATTACTGGTGCATATGGGAGTAGCATCTGTACACCTCCCATCAAAGCAAGCAGCTTTGAGCTAAACCCTCAACTCATTATCATAGTGCAGCAAAATTGCCAGTATTCCGGTCTTCCACAAGAAGAACCTACTGAGTTTCTGGCACAATTCTTACAAATTGCTGACACAGTACATGATAAAGAGGTAGATCAGGATGTCTACAGACTATTACTGTTTCCATTTGCTGTAAAAGATCAAGCAAAAAGGTGGTTGAATAACCAACCTACAGCAAGCATAAAGACATGGAAACAGTTATCAGACAAATTCCTGAATCATTTTTACCCTCCAAAGAGGATGACACAGCTAAGGCTGGACATCCAAGGCTTTAAACAAGAGGATAATGAATCCCTTTATAATGCCTGGGAGAGGTATAGAGGTATGCTTAGAAAATGCCCCTCTGAAATGTTTTCAGAGTGGGTACAGTTAGACATCTTCTACTATGGGCTTACAGAGAAAGCTCAGATGTCTTTAGACCACTCAGCTGGTGGATCCATACACATGAGGAAGACAATTGAAGAAGCTCAAGAGCTTATAGACACTGTTGCTAGAAACCAATACTTGTATTCTAGCAATGAACTCTCTCCAAAAGAGGAAGTCATGGCAGTAGTCAATGACCCTAATCCTCAAGAACAGATAATTGAGCTTAATCAACAATTGCTCCTGATGACAGAACAGTTAGCAGACTTTAAGGAGATGCTCCATGAAACTAAAGTTGCTAACAAGAGCATAGAACTGCAGTTGAATCAAGCAAAACAGCAAATATCTAAACAGATAACAGAGGAATGTCAAGCAGTTCAACTAAG
Organism: Arachis stenosperma; assembly: GCF_014773155.1. Lineage (NCBI taxonomy): Eukaryota > Viridiplantae > Streptophyta > Magnoliopsida > Fabales > Fabaceae > Arachis > Arachis stenosperma. The sequence continues at coordinate 68,137,214 of NC_080380.1, forward strand.
GAGTGGGAAGACACTGAATACCACTGCTCAAAAGGGCAAAAAGCCAAACAAGGAACAAATGACAGAGGATAACCAAACCACTGTTCAAAATCCCTCTGAGGACAATAAGAGCCCAGAGAGGAATGTTATTGGCGTTCAAACGCCAGAAAGGGAAGGAAAGCTGGCGTTAAACGCCCATTCCTTGCCCAGTTCTGGCGTTCAAACGCCAGAAAAGGGGGAAAAGTTGGCGTTAAACGCCCATTTTCCACCCAATCCTGGCGTTCAAATGCCAAGGAAGGATCAGACACCTGAGAGTGCTGATAATCATCCCTCTAACAAGGCTTCTTCAACCACTTCTGTAAGGAATAAACCTGCAGCATCTAAGGTTGAAGAATATCAAGCCAAGATGCCTTATCCTCAGAAACTCCGCAAGGTGGAACAGGATAAGCAATTTGCCCGCTTTGCAGACTATCTAAGGACTCTTGAAATAAAGATTCTGTTTGCAGAGGCACTTGAGCAAATACCTTCTTATGCTAAGTTCATGAAAGAGATCTTAAGTCATAAGAAGGATTGGAGAGAAACTGAAAAAGTGTTTCTCACTGAAGAATGCAGTGCAGTTATTCTGAAAAGCTTACCAGAAAAGCTTCAAGATCCTGGAAGCTTTATGATACCATGCACATTAGAAGGTGCTTGCACCAAGACAGCCCTATGTGACCTTGGAGCAAGCATCAATCTAATACCTGCATCCACTATCAGAAAGCTTGGGTTGGCTGGAGAGGTCAAACCAACCAGGATATGCCTCCAACTTGCTGATGGCTCCATTAAACACCCATCAGGCATAATAGAGGATATGATTGTCAAGGTTGGGCCATTTGCCTTTCCAACTGACTTTGTGGTGCTGGAAATGGAGGAGCACAAGAGTGCAACTCTCATTCTAGGAAGACCTTTCCTAGCAACTGGACGAACTCTCATTGATGTGCAAAAAGGGGAAGTAACCCTGAGAGTCAATGAGGATGAGTTCAAGTTGAATGCTGTGAAAGCTATGCAGCATCCAGACACACCAGATGACTGCATGGGCGCTGACATTATTGACTCTCTGGTAGAAGAGATCAATATGACTGAAAGCCTAGAATCAGAGCTTGAGGACATCTTCAAGGATGCCCAATCTGATCAAGAAGAACCAGAGGAAATAAAGGAATTTTCGAAAATTCCTCAGGAGGGGGATAAACCTCCCAAACCTGAACTCAAACCTCTACCACCATCTCTGAAATATGCATTTCTGGGAGAAGGTGAAACTTTTCCAGTGATTATAAGCTCTGCTTTAAATCCACAGGAAGAGGAAGCACTGATTCAAGTGCTAAGGACACACAAGACAGCTCTTGGGTGGTCCATAAGTGATCTTAAGGGCATTAGCCCAGCTAGATGCATGCACAAGATCCTGTTGGAGGATAATGCCAAACCAGTGGTCCAACCACAGAGGAGGCTAAATCCAGCCATGAAGGAGGTGGTGCAGAAAGAGGTTACTAAATTACTAGAGGCTGGGATTATTTATCCTATTTCTGATAGCCCCTGGGTGAGCCCTGTCCAAGTTGTCCCCAAAAAGGGAGGCATGATAGTGGTTCATAATGAAAAAAATGAACTGGTTCCTACAAGAACAGTTACAGGGTGGCGTATGTGTATTGACTACAGAAGGCTCAATACAGCCACCAGAAAGGATCATTTCCCTTTACCATTCATAGACCAAATGCTAGAAAGACTAGCTGGTCACGATTATTACTGCTTTTTGGATGGCTATTCAGGCTACAACCAAATTGCAGTAGATCCTCAGGACCAAGAGAAAACAGCATTTACTTGCCCTTCAGGCGTGTTTGCCTACAGAAGGATGCCTTTTGGTCTGTGCAATGCACCTGCAACCTTTCAGAGGTGCATGCTCTCTATCTTCTCAGATATGGTAGAGAAATTTCTGGAAGTCTTCATGGATGACTTCTCAGTATATGGAGACTCATTCAGCTCCTGTCTTAACCACCTATCACTTGTCCTGAAAAGATGCCAAGAGATTAACCTGGTTTTAAACTGGGAGAAATGTCACTTTATGGTGACTGAAGGAATTGTCCTTGGGCACAAAATTTCAAACAGGGGAATAGAGGTGGATAAGGCAAAGGTAGAGGTAATTGAAAAATTGCCACCACCTGCCAATGTTAAGGCAATCAGAAGCTTTCTGGGGCATGCAGGATTCTACAGAAGGTTTATAAAGGATTTTTCGAAAATTGCAAAACCTTTGAGTAACCTGCTAGCTGCTGACACACCATTTGTGTTTGACACACAGTGTCAACAGGTGTTTGAGACCCTGAAAGCTAAGTTGGTCACAGCACCAGTCATCTCTGCACCAGATTGGACATTGCCATTTGAGTTAATGTGTGATGCCAGTGATTATGCCATTGGTGCAGTGTTGGGACAGAGGCATAATAAACTTCTGCATGTCATTTATTATGCTAGCCGTGTTCTAAATGATGCACAGAAGAATTACACAACCACAGAAAAAGAATTACTTGCAGTGGTTTATGCCATTGACAAGTTTAGATCTTATCTAGTGGGATCCAAAGTGGTTGTGTACACTGACCATGCTGCTCTTAAATACTTACTCACAAAGCATGATTCAAAACCCAGGCTAATCAGATGGGTGTTGCTTCTGCAAGAGTTTGATATAGAAATAAGAGACAGAAAAGGGACAGAGAACCAAGTAGCTGATCATCTGTCCCGAATAGAACCAGTAGCTGGGGCGTCCCTCCCTTCTACTGAGATCTCTGAGACTTTTCCAGATGAGCAACTCTTTGCCATTCAGGAAGCTCCATGGTTTGCAGATATTGCAAATTATAAAGCTGTGAGGTTCATACCCAAGGAGTACAGCAGTGTGCAAAGAAAGAAATTAATTTCAGATGCCAAGTACTACCTCTGGGATGAACCATATCTCTTTAAGAGATGTGCTGACGGAGTGATCCGCAGATGTGTACCCAGAGAAGAAGCACAAAGGATCCTATGGCACTGCCATGGATCACAGTATGGAGGACATTTTGGAAGTGAGCGAACAGCCACTAAAGTCCTCCAATGTGGCTTCTACTGGCCTACTCTCTATAAAGATTCCCGAGAGTTTGTGCGTAACTGTGACAGTTGCCAAAGAGCTGGTAACCTGCCTCATGGATATGCCATGCCTCAACAAGGGATATTAGAGATAGAATTGTTTGACGTATGGGGAATTGACTTCATGGGTCCATTCCCACCATCATACTCAAACACTTACATTCTGGTGGTAGTGGACTATGTATCTAAGTGGGTAGAAGCAATTGCTACACCCACTAATGATACCAAGACCGTACTGAAATTCCTCCAGAAACACATCTTCAGCAGGTTTGGTGCTCCCAGAGTACTAATCAGTGATGGTGGCACTCATTTCTGCAACAAACAGCTATACTCTGCTATGGTCAGATATGGAATTAGCCATAAAGTGGCAACTCCGTATCATCCACAGACAAATGGGCAAGCTGAAGTCTCTAACAGAGAGCTAAAAAGAATCCTAGAACGGACTGTGATAGCCCGAAGAAAGGATTGGGCAAAGAGCTTGGATGATGCTCTGTGGGCATACAGAACAGCATTCAAGACTCCTATAGGAACCTCTCCATACCAACTGGTGTATGGGAAGGCCTGTCATTTGCCCGTGGAACTGGAACATAAAGCCTACTGGGCAACCAGATTCCTAAACATGGATGCACAGTTAGCTAGTGGAAAGAGACTGCTTCAGCTAAATGAGCTAGAGGAGTTCAGACTCAATGCCTTTGAAAATGCAAAAATTTATAAGGAAAAGGCAAAGAAATGGCATGACAAGAAGTTGTCAACCAGAGTCTTTGAGCCAGGACAAAAAGTTCTGCTCTTCAACTCTAGGCTCAGACTGTTCCCAAGAAAACTCAAATCCCGGTGGAGGGGTCCGTATGTGATTACAAGAGTGTCACCATATGGATATGTTGAGCTTTAGGATATTGATTCTGACAAAAAGTTCATTGTTAATGGACAGAGAATCAAGCATTATCTTGAAGGCAATTTTGAGCAGGAATGCTCAAAACTGAGACTTGAGTAATTCTCAGTGAAGGTCCAGCTAAAGACAGTAAAGAAGCGCTTGATGGGAGGCAACCCAGTCATTAGGAGGTTATATGATTCGTTCTTACAGAGGCAAGTATAAAAAATGAAGGAATTCACAGAGTTACAGAAGGATTCAGCTCAAAAAGCAGAGAAAATGAGCTTACTGGCGAAAAAACGCCAGTAAGGGGCATTTTGGGCGTTAAACGCCAGAATGGGCACCATTCTGGGCGTTTAACGCCAGGTGTGCAGCATCCTGGGCGTTTTGGAAAAACGCCCAGTGACAAAGGAATTCTGGCATTTAACGCCAGCCAGGGCACCTGGCTGGGCGTTAAACGCCCAAAAGGGGCATCAAATGGGCGTTAAACGCCAGAATGGGTGCCATTCTGGGCGTTTAACGCCAGAAAGGTGGGGGGACCACAATTTCGTTTTCAAACCAAATTTTTTCAAACTTTCCTTTTCTTACCCATACTTTTCTACAAAATCACACTTCAACCATTCATCATTCACTTTCAAATCTTCAAAAATCAAAACCATTCTTCAAATCTATTTCAAATCAATTCCAAATATTGTTCAAAAACTCACCTTTCTCTCAAATTCTTTCCATATTTTCTCAAATCTCCTTTCAAATTTTTCTTTTCTTTTCGAAATCTCCCCTCCCCACCTTATAAATACACGTTTGTCCCCCCTCATTCCACCACACCATTCGAATTTCCTCTTCCTCTCTCTCTCTTCTCTTCTTTCTTTTGCTTGAGGACAAGCAAACCTCTAAGTTTGGTGTGCTTTTCCGTGATCACTAAGCCAAGATTCATCAAGATCATGGCTCCTAAAGGAAAACAAACCAATTTAAGAGGAAAGAAAGAGAATAATCCAAAGAATCTTTGGAACCAAGAGAAGTTCTTAACCAAAGAACATGAAGACCATTATCACAAGATAATGGGTCTGAGGTCAGTGATCCCGGAAGTGAAGTTTGATCTGAAAGAAGATGAATATCCGGGGATCCAAGAGCAAATTCGAAACAGAGGATGGGAAGTTCTAACCAATCCTGAGATAAAGGTTGGAAGGAACATGGTTCAGGAATTCTACTCAAATCTGTGGCTAACAGATAAGCAGAGAATGACTGGAACTGCTTACCATACCTACAGAACCATGGTCAGAGGGAAAGTTATGTACTTCCATCTGGACAAAATAAGAGAAATCTTCAAGTTGCCTCAACTGCAAGATGATCCTGACTCCTTTAGTAGGAGAATGGTGAGAGCAGATAAAGGGTTGGATCAAGTTCTAGAGGACATATGCCTCCCTGGAACTAAGTGGATAACTAATTCTAAGGGTGTCCCAAACCAACTCAAGAGGGGAGACCTCAAACCAATTGCAAGAGGTTGGCTAGACTTTATTGGGCGTTCCATTCTGCCCACTAGCAACCATTCTGAGGTCACCATCAAGAGAGCAGTGATGATTCATTGCATATTGCTTGGGAAAGAAGTGGAGGTCCATCATGTGGTTGCCTGTGAGATCTACACAATTGCAAATAAGAACTCCACTGAAGCCAAATTGGCTTACCCAAGCTTGATCTCCTTGCTCTGTAAAGAGGCTGGGGTAAAGATGGGAGTAGATGAATTCATTCCCATTGAACATCCAATCACCAAGAAGTCAATGGAAGGACAACTGCAAGACAACTCTATCAAAAGGAGGGCGCATGAGTTCCTCCCTGAATTCCCTGAAATTGGCTACTGGGCCAGCCTGGAAGCATCTATTACCAAGTTGCAAGAGACTATGGAGCAACTGAAGGAAGAACAGTAGAATCAGAACTGCATGCTCTGCAAATTGCTGAAGGAACAAGAGAAGCAGGGGCATGAACTCCAAAAGATGAAACGCCAAAAGCTCTCCTCTCAAGCTGAGGGAGCATCCACTTCTCAGAATCAAGGTTGTTGAGTCCTAACTCTGTGAAAACCTCTATCATTAGGAGCCTATTTTTGCGTTTTTCTTTTATTTTCTAGTCTAATCTTATATCTATTTTTGAGTCTTGTTCTTAGTTCATAATTAATGAAATTTATAATTCATGCCTTAAAGTTATGAATGTCCTATGAATCCATCACCTCTCTTAAATGAAAAATGCTTTAATCACAAAAGAACAAGAAGTACAGGATTTCGAAATTTATCCTTGAAACTAGTTGAATTAGTTTGATGTGGTGACAATACTTTTTGTTTTCTGAATAAATGCTTGAACAGTGCATATGTCTTTTGAACTTGTTGTTTTGAGAATGTTAAAATTGTTGGCTCTTGAAAGAATGAGGAGAAAGAGAACTGTTATTGAGGATCTGAAAAATCATCAAATTGATTCTTGAAGCAAGAAAAAGCAATATACAAAAAAAAATATTTTCGAAAAAAAAAAAGAGAAAAAAAGAAAAAGAAAAAGGAAGAAATAAAGTTGTGAACCAAGGCAAAAAAAAAAAAAGAGTGTGCTTAAGAACCTTGGACACCTCTAATTGGGGACTTTAGCAAAGCTGAGTCACAATCTGAAAAGGTTCACCCAATTATGTGTCTGTGGCATGTATGTATCCGGTGGTAATACTGGAAGACAGAGTGCTTTGGGCCACAGCCAAGACTCATACACTAGCTATGTTCAAGAATCATTATACTTAACTAGGAGAATCAATAACACTATCTGAGTTCTGAGTTCTTATAGATGCCAATCATTCTGGACTTCAAAGGATAGAGTGAGATGTCAAAACTGTTCGGAGGCAAAAAGCTACTAGTCCCGCTCATCTAATTGGAACTATGTTTCTTTGATATTTTGGAGTCTATAGTATATTCTCTTCTTTTTATTCTATTTTGATTTTCAGTTGCTTGGGGACAAGCAACAATTTAAGTTTAGTGTTGTGATGAGCGGATAATTTGTACACTTTTTGGCATTGTTTTTAGTATGTTTTTAGTATCTTTTAGCTAGTTTTTAGTATATTTTTATTAGTTTTTAGTTAAAATTCACTTTTCTGGACTTTACTTTGAGTTTGTGTGTTTTTCTGTGATTTCAGGTATTTTCTGGCTGAAATTGAGGGTTCTGAGCAAAAATCTGATTTAGAGACTGAAATGGATTGCAGATGCTGTTGGATTCTGACCTCCCTGCACTCGAAGTGGATTTTCTGGAGCTACAGAAGCCCAATGGGCGCTCTCTCAACGGCATTGGAAAGTAGACATCCTGGGCTTTCCAGCAATATATGATAGTCCAAACTTTGCCCCATCCGGCGTAACAATTCGGCCTCAGAAATTCCAGCGTTTAACGTTGGAACTGGCATAAAACTTGGAGTTAAACGCCCAAACTGGCATGAAAGCTGGCGTTTAACTCCAGAAAAGGTCTCTACACGAAAATGCTTCATTGCTCAGCCCAAGCACACACCAAGTGGGCCCGGAAGTGGATTTTTCTGTCATTTACTCATTTCTGTAAACCTTAGGTTACTAGTTTACTATTAATAGGATTTTTTGACATTGTATCTGTACCTTCCACGGCATGAGTCTCTAAACCACATGGTTGGGGGTGAGGAGCTCTGCTGTGTCTTGATGGATTAATGCAATTATTACTGTTTCTTATTCAATCATGCTTGCTTCCATTCTAAGATATCACTTGCTCTTAACCCGGATGAATATGATGATCCGTGACACTCATCATGTTCTCAATTATGAACGTGTGCCTGACAACCACCTCCGTTCTATTTTAGATTGAGTAGATATCTCTTGGATTCTTTAACCGGAATCTTCATGGTATAAGCTAGAACTGATGGCGGCATTCAAGAGAATCCGGAAGGTCTAAACCTTGTCTGTGGTATTCTGAGTAGGATTCAATGATTGAATGACTGTGACGTGCTTCAAACTCCTAGCAGGCGGGGCGTTAGTGACAGACACAAAAGAATCAATGGATTCTATTCCGGCCTGAACGAGAACCGACAGATGATTAGCCATGCTGTGACAGAGCATAGGAACATTTTCACTGAGAGGATGGGAGGTAGCCACTGACAACGGTGAAACCCTACATACAGCTTGCCATGGAAGGAGCCTTGCGTGTTGATGAAGAAGACAGTAGGAAAGCAGAGATTCAGAAGATGGAGCATCTCCAAAGCCTCAACCTATTATCCATTACTGCTTAACAAGTACTTATTTCATGTTCTTTTTCTTTTCACAATCAATCCTGATAATTTCTGATATCCTGACTAAGATTTACAAGATAACCATAGCTTGCTTCAAGCCGACAATCTCCGTGGGATCGACCCTTGCTCACGCAAGGTATTACTTGGACGACCCAGTGCACTTGCTGGTTAGTTGTGCGGGATTGCAAAAGTGTGATTGCAATTTCGTGCACCAGTAAGTGTCACTAACATTCTCGAAGGATTGGCATCACTACGTTAGAAGCCACGTTAACCTAGTTAACATAGACTCTAATGTAGGGAGAAGGGGTGACTCACCACGTTATTGGGAAAGGTAAGTCCTGTAACAACCCTGATTTTCGAGTACGCGAGATCTTTTCTAAAGGCACGGATTTGTCCGGAAGATCAGTAAAGGGAGCACCTTTTCTATATCAACAAGTATATCGATCCTCATTGTCATTATGTCATCCTTAAGCTATAACCTCCTCTGAGGCAAGCTCGATAATGCAATCGCGAAGAACCTAGTTTTTGAACCGTATCGGTTGGCAGTTTTGATTCTGACTTTCGTAAATAGTCTCAGTTTGACGAACCGGACTCGATTCATGAGAGAAGAAAGATAATAGTATAATATTATCATTATATTAGTATTAGAAAATGCTTGAATGATATTATAAGGTTACCTGGTCTGTTTTTGTTAAAAACAGAAAATCGGTTTAACCGGGTTTACGATTTATTGGTGCAGCTTAGCACCAGCACTCTCTGATGAAGTTAGCAATGCTAAGGCCTCATTATACATGTTCTATTCTCATAATAAATATGTTACTAGTGTCATTTATGCTAGTAGCTCAGAAAATAATTTTTAGAGATATTTTTACAAGTGTTCCGATACACCTAGTTTTAGTTGTTATACACCTGAGATATTTTAATATTATTTTAATCCACCTCCAAGCCAACCAATCACAACTCACCTTACACCCCCAAGACCTCCAAGGCTGTCTCATTTCATCATTTTGGCCGAAAATAACAAGAGAGAAAAGAGAGAAACCTTCATGAACACTTAATCTTCAAAGCTTGATTTCTTCTGAACTAAAACTCAAATCAAAACTCCGATTTCACCAAAATGATCCTCTCTTCTTTCTCTACATAACCATATAACATATCAAGGCTGGAAATAAGGTGAGATAGCTGTCTGCCTCCCTCTTCAATTCGGTTTTCAAGGAAAACCATGTAAACATGTGTTTTCTTGATGTTTTTCCTTAGGAATCATGCTTAACTTGACTTGAGGGCCAAGAAACGTGAATTTCCAGCAAGTCTAAGGTGAGATATCTCTTCCTAACATACTGAGTGAAATTTGGTGGACGAAATTGTTCAAACTCAATAATCCCCGGCAACGGCGCCAAAAACTTGGTGGACGAAATTGTGATCACATCAATATAGCATTAATGTATTTATGTAGAATTGTGGAACTTAGGATTTTTTGGTACGAGTGGGCACAATTCCGTTCAACTAACCAGCAAGTGCACTGGGTCGTCCAAGTAATACCTTACGTGAGTAAGGGTCGATCCCACGGAGATTATTGGCTTGAAGCAATCAATGTTATTTTATTAATCTTAGTCAGGAGGCTAATGAAGTTATTTGGATTTATTTGTAAAAGGCCAAACTACAAACTACTTAAAATTGTAAGTTAAAATAATAGGGAATAATAGAGTTACTTGTTTATAAAGGATTGTGGAATATGTTGGAGTTTTGGAGATGCTTTGTCCTTTGACTTCAACTCTTCCTTGAAATCCTCTTCTCACACGCAGGTTCCTTCCATGGCAAGCTCTCTGTAGGGTGTCACCGTTGTCAGTGGCTACTTCCCATCCTCTCAGTGAAAACGTTCCTATGCTCTGTCACAGCACGGCTAATCATCTGTCGGTTCTCAATCAGGTTGGAATAGAATCCATTGATTCTTTTGCGTCTATCACTAACGCCCAGCCCTCAGGAGTTTGAAGCACGTCACAGTCATTCAATCCCGGAATCCTACTCGGAATACCACAGACAAGGTTTAGACTTTCCGGATTCTCATGAATGCCGCCATCAATCCAGCTTATACCACGAAGATTCTGATTAGGGAAGCTAAGAGACATTCATTCAATCTTCTTCACAATTAAGCGCGAATAAACATCTTAGATAAGAACAAGCGTGTTGGAATGGAAAACAAAGGAATTGTATTAAATCATCGAGACGCTGCAGAGCTCCTCACCCCCAACAATGGAGTTTAAAGACTCATGCCGTCAAAAGTATGTAATTCAGATCTGAAAATATCATGAGGTACCAGGAATGTCTGTAAAAGTTGTTTAAATAGTAAACTAGTAACCTAGGTTTACAGAAAAGTGAATAAACTAAGATAATTGGTGCAGAAATCCACTTCTGGGGCCCACTTGGTGTGTGCTGGGGCTGAGACTAAAGGTTTCCACGTGTAAAGGCCTTTCTTGGCGTCAAACTTCAGATTATGACGTGTTTTGGGCGTTCAACTCCGGATCATGACGTTTTTCTGGCGTTTAACTCCAGACAGCAGCATGAACTTGGCGTTTAACGCCAAGTTACGTCGTCTATCCTCGCGCAAAGTATGGACTATTATATATTGCTGGAAAGCCCTGGATGTCTACTTTCCAACGCCGTTGAGAGCGCGCCAATTGGACTCCTGTAGCTCCAGAAAATCCATTTCGAGTGCAGGGAGGTCAGGATCCAACAGCATCAGCAGTCCTGTTTCAGCCTAAGTCAGATTTTTGCTCAGCTCCCTCAATTTCAGCCAAAAAATACCTGAAATCACAGAAAAATACACACACTCATAGTAAAGTCCAGAAATATGATTTTTGCTTAAAAACTAATAATATTTAACTAAAAACTAATTAAAACATGCTAAAATCTACATGAAATTACCCCCAAAAAGCGTATAAAATATCCGCTCATCACAACACCAAACTTAAACTATTGCTTGTCCTCAAGCAACTAGATAAATAAAATAGGTTTTAACAGAAATTAAGAAGTAATAATATTTTAGAGTTTTAACATGAAGCTCATATTCTTATTAGATGAGCGGGGCTTGTAGCTTTTTGTTTCTGAACAGTTTTGGCATCCCCCTGTATCTTTAAATTTTCAGAATAATTGGCATCCTTAGGAACTCAGAATTCAGATAGTATTATTGACTCTCCTAGTGTAGTATGTTGATTCTTGAACACAGTTATTTTATGAGTCTTGGCTGTGGCCCTAAGCACTTTGTTTTCCAGTATTACCACCAGATACATAAATGCCACAGACACATAACTGGGTGAACCTTTTCAGATTGTGACTTAGCTTTGCTAAAGTCCCCAGTCAGAGGTGTCCAGAGCTCTTAAGCACACTCTGTTTGTCTTGGATCACGACTTTAACCACTCAGTCTCAAGTTTGTAACTTGGACCTGCATGCCACAAGCACATGGTTAGGGACAGCTTGGTTTAGCCGCTTAGGCCTGGATTTTATTTCCTTGGGCCCTCCTCTCCATTGATGCTCAAAGCCTTGGATCCTTTTTACCCTTGCCTTTTGGTTTTAAGGGCTGCTTGGCTTTTATTCCTTTTGATTGTAAATATTTTTTTTTTTAACTGCTTTTTCTTGCTTCAAGAATCAATTTCATGATTTTTCAGATCATCAATAATATTTTTCGTGTTCCTCATCCTTTCAGGAGCCAATATTCATCAAATTCAACGTACAATTTATGCATTGTTCAAGCATTCATTCAGAGAACAGCCACCACATATAATTAATTATAGTCTTTATTACTAAGAACTCATAAATATAGATTACTTCTTTATTCTAAAAAAAATTCTGCTACTTTATTTATGCCTGATGATGATGAGAAAAATAATTTATAGCTTAATTGGAAATAAAATCAAAATAGACATACTAATTACTACTACTACTATATATCTCCTAAGGTAAATTTCTAAAATAATACTATCACAGAGTTAAAGCTGGAATTAGAACTTAACAACCTGTATTTTGGGAAGTGGATGTTCCTCTAGTCTGTGGGGTGCCTTCAAGAATTAATTTCTGACACTTCAGCTCCCTTAAGTTCACATCCTTGCTCTTCCTGTTCTCTTAGGTGCCATGATCTTAATGAGTTTTAGCTCAGTGATCATGGCAAATCACACCAAACTTAGAGGTTTGCTTGTCCTCAAGCAAAATGAAGGACAGAAGATGAATAGAGGGAAATGCAATTTCGAAATCAAAAGATATGATGGGTTGAAAAAGATTTGAAAAAGAAATTAAAAAGATTTGAAAAAGAATTGGATTGGAAAAAGATTTGTGTTTATAAATTAAGATACATTTGATACTTTTTAGAAATTAGGATTTTTAGAAAACCAATTTGATTTTGAAGGATGACATTTTGAAACATGTTTATGCCAGAAATCATGAATTGAAACATAAAAATTTAGAAAAATTGTAAAGAAAAACGAATTTTACCTCCTCCCCACCATCCTGGCGTTAAACGCCCACATGGTGCATGTTTTGGGCGTTTAACGCCCACATGTTGCTTCTCCTGGGCGTTCAACGCCCATTTGGTGCTTCTTTCTGGCGTTGAACGCCAGGAAGTCCTTTGTCACTGGGCGTTTTCCTGAACGCCCAGGATGCTAGCAGACTGGCGTTAAACGCCCAGAAGGTGCATCTTTCTGGCATTTAATGCCCAGAAGGTGCTCCTTTCTGGCGTTTAACGCCCATATGGCTACCCTTACTGGCGTTAAACGCCCAGTGGGAGCTTCTTTTGGGCGTTTAACGCCCAAAGTATTTCTCACTGGCTTTTTCATGCCAGTGAGCTTCCAAATTTCCCTGTAACTCTGTGACTTCAATCAATTGCTATTTCACCTTTGAAGATACTTGACATATACCTGAAACAAAATTAATTAATTAATGAATACGAATAAAATTAAATTTTGTGATTGGCTGGGTTGCCTCCCAGCAAGCGCTTCTTTAATGTCAATAGCTGGACTATTACTGAGTTTTAATCAAGTCTCAGTTTTGAGCATTCTTGCTCAAAATTGCCTTCAAGATAATGTTTGACTCTTTGTCCATTAACAATGAACTTTTTGTTAGAGTCACTATCCTGAAGTTCTATGTATCCATATGGTGATACGCTTGTAATTACATATGGACCTCTCCACCGGGATTTTAATTTCCCAGGGAATAATTTGAGCCTTGAATTAAATAACAGAACTTTCTGTCCTGGCTCAAAGACTCTTGATGACAATTTCTTATCATGCCATCTTTTTGCTTTCTCTTTGTAAATTTTTGCATTTTCGAAAGCATTGAGTCTAAATTCCTCTAGCTCATTTAACTGGAGCAATCGTCTTTCTCCAGCTAACTTGGCATCAAGGTTCAGGAATCTGGTTGCCCAGTAGGCCTTGTGTTCCAGTTCCACTGGCAAGTGACACGCCTTTCCATACACAAGCTGGTATGGAGAGGTCCCTATAGGGGTCTTAAATGCTGTTCTGTATGCCCACAGAGCATCATCCAAGCTTCTTGCCCAATCCTTTCTACGGTTAATTACAGTCCGTTCCAGGATTCTTTTGAGTTCTCTATTTGAGACTTCAGCTTGCCCATTAGTTTGTGGATGATATGGAGTAGCTACCCTGTGGTTGACTCCATAACGTACCAGAGCAGCATAAAGCTGTTTATTACAGAAATGAGTGCCCCCATCACTGATTAGCACTCTAGGGACACCAAATCTGCTGAAGATATGTTTCTGGAGGAATTTCAACACTGTTTTAGTGTCATTAGTGGGTGTTGCAATAGCCTCCACCCATTTGGATACATAATCCACTGCCACCAGAATATAAGTGTTTGAGTATGATGGTGGGAAAGGTCCCATGAAGTCAATGCCCCATACGTCAAACAACTCAATCTCCAAGATTCCTTGTTGAGGCATGGCATAACTGTGAGGTGGGTTGCCTGATCTTTGGCAACTGTCACAATTAAGCACAAATGCTCGGGAATCTTTATAGAGAGTGGGCCAGTAGAAGCCACTTTGGAGGACCCTTGTGGCTGTTCGCTCACTTCCAAAATGTCCTCCATACTGTGATCCATGGCAATGCCAAAGGATCTTCTGTGCTTCCTCTTTAGGCACACATCTACGGATTACTCCGTCTGCACATCTCTTGAAGAGATATGGTTCATCCCAAAGATAGTACTTTGCATCTGTGATTAATTTCTTTGATTGCACCCTACTGTACTCTTTGGGTATGAATCTCACTGCCTTGTAGTTTGCAATGTCTGCAAACCATGGCACTTCCTGGATGGCGAACAGTTGCTCATCCGGAAAGGTTTCAGAGATCTCAGTGAGAGGGAGGGACGCCCCTTCCACTGGTTCTATTCGGGACAGGTGATCTGCTACTTGATTCTCCGTCCCTTTTCTGTCTCTTATTTCTATATCAAACTCTTACAGAAGCAACACCCATCTGATAAGTCTGGGTTTTGAATCCTACTTTGTGAGTAGATATTTAAGAGCAGCATGATCAGTGTACACAATCACTTTTGATCCTACTAAATAGGATCTGAATTTATCAATGGCGTAAACCACTGCAAGCAGTTCTTTTTCTGTGGTTGTGTAATTCTTCTGTGCGTCATTTAGAACACGGCTGGCATAGTAAATGACGTGCAGAAGCTTGTCATGCCTTTGTCCCAACACTGCACCAATGGCATGGTCACTGGCATCACACATCAGTTCAAATGGTAATGTCCAGTCTGGTGCAGAGATGATTGGTGCTGAGACCAATTTAGCTTTTAGGGTCTCAAATGCCTGCAGACACTCTTTATCAAAGATAAATGGCGTGTCTGCAGCTAGCAGGTTGCTCAGAGGTTTGGCGATTTTTGAAAAATCCTTTATAAACCTCCTATAGAATCCTGCATGCCCCAGAAAGCTTCTGATTGCCTTAACATTAGCAGGTGGTGGTAATTTTTCAATTACTTCTACCTTGGCTTGGTCCACCTCTATTCCCTTGTTCGAAATTTTGTGTCCAAGGACAATTCCTTCAGTCACCATAAAGTGACATTTTTCCCAGTTTAAAACCAGGTTAGTCTCTTGGCATCTTTTCAGAACAAGTGCTAAATGGTTAAGGCAGGAGCTGAATGAGTCTCCAAATACTGAAAAGTCATCCATGAAGACTTCCAGGAATTTTTCCACCATATCAGAGAAAATTGAGAGAATGCACCTCTGAAAAGTTGCAGGTGCATTGCACAGGCCAAATAGCATCCTTCTGTATGCAAATACTCCGGATGGGCATGTGAATGCCGTTTTCTCCTGATCCTAGGGATCTACTGCAATTTGATTATAACCTGAATATCCATCCAGGAAGCAGTAGTATTCATGACCTGCTAGTCTTTCTAGCATCTGGTCTATGAATGGTAAAGGAAAATGATCCTTTCTGGTGGCTGTATTGAGCCTTCTATAATCAATGCACATACGCCACCCTGTAACTGTTCTTGTAGGAACCAGTTCATGTTTTTCATTATGAACCACTGTCATGCCTCCCTTCTTAGGGACAACTTGGACAGGGCTTACCCAGGGGCTGTCAGAAATAGGATAAATAATCCCAGCCTCTAGTAATTTAGTGACCTCTTTCTGCACCACTTCTTTCATAGCTGGATTCAGCCGCCTTTGTGGTTGAACCACTGGCTTGGCGTCATCCTCCAGCAAGATTTTGTGCATGCATCTGGCTGGGCTAATGCCCTTAAGATCACTAATGGACCACCCAAGAGCTGTCTTGTGCGTCCTTAGCACTTGAATTAGTGCTTCCTCTTCCTGTGGCTCTAAGGTAGAGCTTATAATTACAGGAAAGGTATCACCTTCTCCCAGAAATGCATATTTCAGGGATGGTGGTAATGGTTTGAGTTCGGGCTTTGGAGGTTTCTCCTCTTCTTGAGGGATTTTCAGAGGTTCTATTATCTTCTCTGACTCCTCCAAATCAGGCTGAACATCTTTAAAGATGTCCTCTAGCTCTGATTCCAAACTCTCAGTCATATTGACCTCTCTTACCAGAGAATCAATAATATCAACACTCATGCAGTCATTTGGGGTGTCTGGATGTTGCATTGCTTTGACAACATTTAACTTGAACTCCTCCTCATTGACTCTCAAGGTTACTTCCCCTTTTTGGACATCAATGAGGGTTCGGCCAGTTGCTAGGAAAGGTCTTCCTAGAATGAGAGTTGCACTCTTGTGCTCCTCCATTTCCAGCACCACAAAGTCAGTAGGAAAGGCAAATGGCCCAACCTTGACAATCATGTCTTCAATCACGCCTGATGGGTACTTAATGGAGCCATCAGCAAGTTGAAGACATATCCTGGTTGGTTTAATTTCTTCAGTTAAACCAAGCTTTCTGATAGTAGATGCAGGTATTAAGTTGATACTTGCCCCAAGATCACATAAAGCTTGCTTGGTACAATTACCCTCTAATGTGCATGGTATCATAAAGCTCCCAGGATCTTTAAGCTTCTCAGGTAAGCTTTTCAGAATGACTGCACTGCATTCTTCAGTGAGGTAGACTTTTTCAGTTTCCCTCCAATCCTTCTTATGACTTAAGATCTCTTTCATGAACTTAGCATAAGAGGGTATTTGCTCAAGTGCTTCTGCAAACGGGATTTTTATTTCAAGAGTCCTGAGATAGTCTGCAAAGCGGGCAAATTGCTTATCCTGTTCCGCTTGGCGGAGTTTTTGAGGATAAGGCATTTTGGCTTTGTATTCCTCAACCTTAGTTGCTGCAGGTTTATTACCTACAGAAGTGGGTTGGGAAGCCTTTTTAGAAGGGTTATCATCAGCACTCGTAGGTGACTTATCCCCCACTGGCAATTGAGTGCCAGAGGTGGGAGATGGAGTGGCGTTAGACGCCATCTCCTTGTTGGTTACTGGCGTTTGAACGCCAGAACCATGTCCCTTTTGGGCGTTCAGCGCCAGATCCATGCTTGTTTCTGGCGTTGAACGCCAGGAATGAGCATGGTCTGGGCGTTTAGCGCCAGCTTTATTCCTCTCTGGGCTCTGATTGTCCTCAGAGGGATTTTGAGTATCCACCTGTTCATTTCTTGGTTTCCTGCTGCTTTGAAGTGAAGTATTTAATGTTTTCCCACTTCTTAATTGAACTGCTTGGCATTCTTCTGTTATTTGTTTTGACAGTTGCTTTTCTGTCTGCTTTAATTGTACTTCCATGTTCCTGTTAGCCATTCTTGTTTCCTGTAGTATTTCCTTGAATTCGGCTAGCTGCTGAGTTAGAAAATCTAATTGCTGATTAAATTCATTAGCCTGATCCACTGGACTGAGTTCTGCAGTTACTGTTTTAGCTTCTTCTTTCATAGAGGATTCACTGCTTAGGTACAGATGCTGATTTCTGGCAACTGTATCAATAAGCTCTTGAGCTTCTTCAATTGTTTTTCTCATGTGTATAGATCCACCAGCTGAGTGGTCTAGAGAAATCTGAGCTTTTTCTGTAAGCCCATAGTAAAAGATGTCTAATTGCACCCATTCTGAAAACATTTCAGAGGGGCATTTTCTTAGCATCTCTCTGTATCTCTCCCAAGCATCATAAAGGGATTCATTATCTCCTTGTTTGAAGCCTTGGATGTTTAGCCTTAGCTGTGTCATCCGTTTGGGAGGGAAATAGTGATTCAGGAATTTTTCTGACAGTTGTTTCCATGTTTTTATGCTGTTCTTAGGCTGGTTATTTAACCACCTCTTAGCTTGATCTTTTACAGCAAATGGAAACAGTAGTAATCTGTAGACATCCTGATCCACCTCCTTATCATGTACTGTATCAGCAATTTGCAGAAATTGTGCCAGAAACTCTGTAGGTTCTTCATGTGGAAGACCAGAGTACTGGCAGTTTTGCTGCACCATGATAATGAGCTGAGGATTCAGCTCAAAGCTACTAACTCCAATGGAGGGTATACAAATACTACTCCCATATGAAGCAGTAGTGGGGTTAGCATATGACCCCAGAGTCTTCTTGGACTGTTCATTCCCACTTGCTTCCATATTGAATACAAGTTGAGAATTTATAGTTATGGAATAAATAAAAGTGGAATATATAAAAATATTTTTTGAAAATATTTTGTGAAAATATATATATATATATTTTTTTTGAATTTTGAATTTTATGATGAAAGAGAAAAACACACAAAAGACACAAGATTTAAGATTTTTAGATCTAATGTTCCTTATTTTCGAAAATTTTTGGAGGAAAAACACCAAGGAACACCAAACTTAAAAATTTTAAGATCAAGACACAAGAAAAACTCAAGAACACTTTGAAGATTCACAAGAACACCAAGAACAAAAGAAAGAACACCAAACTTAAAATTTTTAGAAAATCAAAGTAAATTTTCGAAAATTATAAAAAGATTAACAATAAAACACCAAACTTAGAGTTTGGCACAAGATTAAATCAAGAAAAATTATTTTTGAAAAAGATTCTCAAAAGTATTGGTGCTCCCTTATCAAGAATATGACCCTTCTATTCTAGCCAAATGGCCAAAAAAGGTAACAAATTGTTATGAATGGGTATATTCCTCTTAGAAGACTAATACTTTGGATTAGTATAAGAAAAACAAGAAAAGCCACAAAACAAGAAAAATTAAAGATCAAACAAGAAAAATAGACAAGAACAACTTGAAGATTAAGGAAAAACAAAGAACAATAACACGAAAATTTCAAAGAAAAATATAAAATATGCAAGTGACACCAAACTTAGAACAAGACACTAGACTCACGAAAATTAGCAATTAATTAAGAAAAAAAATAATAAATTTTGAAAAGAAATTTTGAAAAGAAACTATCCTATCAAAATTTGATGACTCTATAGCAACAAAAATAAATTATTCCTAATCTAAGAAATAAAATAAGCCTTCAATTGTTCAAACTCAATAATCCCCGGCAACGGCGCCAAAAACTTGGTGGACGAAATTGTGATCACATCAATATAGCATTAATGTATTTATGTAGAATTGTGGAACTTAGGATTTTTTGGTACGAGTGGGCACAATTCCGTTCAACTAACCAGCAAGTGCACTGGGTCGTCCAAGTAATACCTTACGTGAGTAAGGGTCGATCCCACGGAGATTATTGGCTTGAAGCAATCAATGTTATTTTATTAATCTTAGTCAGGAGGCTAATGAAGTTATTTGGATTTATTTGTAAAAGGCCAAACTACAAACTACTTAAAATTGTAAGTTAAAATAATAGGGAATAATAGAGTTACTTGTTTATAAAGGATTGTGGAATATGTTGGAGTTTTGGAGATGCTTTGTCCTTTGACTTCAACTCTTCCTTGAAATCCTCTTCTCACACGCAGGTTCCTTCCATGGCAAGCTCTCTGTAGGGTGTCACCGTTGTCAGTGGCTACTTCCCATCCTCTCAGTGAAAACGTTCCTATGCTCTGTCACAGCACGGCTAATCATCTGTCGGTTCTTAATCAGGTTGGAATAGAATCCATTGATTCTTTTGCGTCTATCACTAACGCCCAGCCCTCAGGAGTTTGAAGCACGTCACAGTCATTCAATCCCAGAATCCTACTCGGAATACCACAGACAAGGTTTAGACTTTCCGGATTCTCATGAATGCCGCCATCAATCCAGCTTATACCACGAAGATTCTGATTAGGGAAGCTAAGAGACATTCATTCAATCTTCTTCACAATTAAGCGCGAATAAACATCTTAGATAAGAACAAGCGTGTTGGAATGGAAAACAAAGGAATTGTATTAAATCATCGAGACGCTGCAGAGCTCCTCACCCCCAACAATGGAGTTTAGAGACTCATGCCGTCAAAAGTATGTAATTCAGATCTGAAAATATCATGAGGTACCAGGAATGTCTGTAAAAGTTGTTTAAATAGTAAACTAGTAACCTAGGTTTACAGAAAAGTGAATAAACTAAGATAATTGGTGCAGAAATCCACTTCTGGGGCCCACTTGGTGTGTGCTGGGGCTGAGACTAAAGGTTTCCACGTGTAAAGGCCTTTCTTGGCGTCAAACTTCAGATTATGACGTGTTTTGGGCGTTCAACTCCGGATCATGACGTTTTTCTGGCGTTTAACTCTAGACAGCAGCATGAACTTGGCGTTTAACGCCAAGTTACGTCGTCTATCCTCGCGCAAAGTATGGACTATTATATATTGCTGGAAAGCCCTGGATGTCTACTTTCCAACGCCGTTGAGAGCGCGCCAATTGGACTCCTGTAGCTCCAGAAAATCCATTTCGAGTGCAGGGAGGTCAGGATCCAACAGCATCAGCAGTCCTGTTTCAGCCTAAGTCAGATTTTTGCTCAGCTCCCTCAATTTCAGCCAGAAAATACCTGAAATCACAGAAAAATATACACACTCATAGTAAAGTCCAGAAATATGATTTTTGCTTAAAAACTAATAATATTTAACTAAAAACTAATTAAAACATGCTAAAATCTACATGAAATTACCCCCAAAAAGCGTATAAAATATCCGCTCATCAGCTAACTATTCATACCGAAATTTACATAAGCTTTAAATACATATGTTAAGCAGAGAAACCAGAGCAGAGTAAAGAAACACAGAGAACAGAGTAACCAGAGCAGAATAGAGGGATATAGAGAAAAGAGTAATCTGAGCAAAGTAAAAAGACACAGAGAAGAGAGTAATGTGACAAAGAGAAATGGTTTGAGTTAAGATGTTGTAAAAGTAAAAGCTGTAGAGTTTGTATAGCATCATTGAATAGAGAAAGAAAGAGGTACAGCATAAGAATGTGAAAGTGATGATGAATAATGAGAATGTTAATGAATGATGATAATGAGAATGATTATGTAAGAATCTGCTACAGAGAGGCAGTCAGATAGATGGTGGTACGACCACTGAGAACGCTTTCCTGGGATACCTTGCTATAATGCTTTGCTGTAAGACAGAGGTTGCTTACAGAGGTATCAAGATGAATGTGCTCCTGTAAGATAGAGGTTGCTTACAGTGAGTGTGTTGTTGCTCCTGTAAGACAGAGGTTGCTTACAGTGAGTATGTTGTTGCTCCTGTAAGACAGAGGTTGCTTACAGTGAGTCTGTTGGGCGTATATCGGCTAATAAGTTTCACCCTGCAAGACAAATGTTGCTTGCAGTGGATACCCTGCAAGACAAAGGTTGCTTGCAGTGGATATTGCCAACAGGAAAGCCTTATCTAGACAGAGGTTGCTGGGTAACGTCGGGAGCGGGTATGTAACCGACAGATGAGCTCATTACCTGCACTAGGGCTAGACATGCATCATACTTGGTTGTGCATTTTCTCTATTATGATTGTTGCATGAATGTATGCTTTCTTTGTTTGTATTCTATTCTCTGTGTTTGTGTCTGTGTTTTACTTTCTTGTATTCTTCTGTTTGTGATCTTTTTCTGTTTTCTCTATTTTCTCTATTTATCTGTCTTCTGTTTACTACTTCTCTATATTTTGCTATTAGTCTGCTAAACAACACAAAATTAATGAACGTAACTAATAACCCCGGCCCTACTAAGAACTCCCCAGTTCTTACCCCTTCTCTCTCCCTTCCCCCTCCAGATGGAAGCATGAGTACCCTTTCGTAGTTCGTTGATGACCGTTCGTAAAGAGAATTCTGCTCTAGGTAGTCTGCTGAGTCTAGGGTGAATCTCTTTATCTATGTATATGTATATACTGTGAGACCAGCCAACGTCTGCACCCCGTTCGTATGCGCACTTTAACCTGAATCCTGTGTACGAGACTCCCGTTGTGTGGCTACTTGATGAGGTCCCAGAGGGACGTCCTATGGCAATGTCTGATCGTGCAGAGGAATAGCAGATGATGTCCTACCTTTGGTGACGTTCACTTGACTTGAGTTTTGAAGACTTAGAACGTACTTTCCCTCGCTTTAGTAGTTTAGAGGGACTAGGCGAGTATAGAGTCTAGGCTAGCCTGGGTGCCAGCTTAGGGACTTCTTGAACAGGTCAGGTCCTGGGATTTTGTATATATATATATATATATATATATATATATATATATATATATATTATTTAGCTATATCTAGGGGTGTTCTAACTAAAAGTCTATACTCTAATAAAGGCTGGATCACTGAATCTTGTTAGCTGCTTGTGATGTATTTATGTGTGGTTGTTTATAACTATTTTATCTGTTATTAATTGTGAATTGATTATAAATGATTATGTTTATTAATCCAAACATTTTCAGAAAAAAAAATACACCTCGCAAATTAACTACGCTTTTAACAACGAATCAGGCTCATATGATAAATAATAGATAATAACTAGGAAGACCAATTGGTAGCGCTCAGTTTCCGGTGTGTCCTAGGCGTACTGAAAATTGGGTCGTTACAAGTCCCAATAACGTATGCAAAGGACCAAAAGGCAACGTTAGTGGTCACGTTAGTGCCACTAATGTTGAAGTCAATGTGATCATATTTGGGTGAGAAACGTTAGTGAAAAAGGTGATTGTCACTAATGTTCTCGAACCCACACTTTCACTTAATGTTGACACCACTAACGTCCTAAGCCAAAGTCCCTGCCTACTTCACATTTTCTCTCTGCAAGCAAAGCTAAGTCCAATAAAGAGGATAACTGCTTCAAACTCAAGATCCAAGAGGCCCACACCTAAGATTTGAAGAACCAACTAGAAGATCAGAAGAGTAGTATATATAGGAGTAGCTTTGAATTAGAAAGGGGTTGGAACTTTAGGGAGCCTTGCTCATAGAACTACTCTCTGTATTTACTTTCTCTGCAACTTCTAGTTTTACTTTCATGATGTATTCTCCATCTTTGTTTTCAATTTTCAGAGCTATGAACAATGGTGCATGAAGTTGCAATAACACTTTTGCAATCCCGCACAACTAACCAGCAAGTGCACTGGGTCGTCCAAGTAATACCTTGCGTGAGCAAGGGTCGATCCCACGGAGATTGTCGGCTTGAAGCAAGCTATGGTTATTTTGTAAATCTTAGTCAGGATATCAGAAATTATCAGGATTGATTGTAAAAAGCAAAAGAACATGTAATGGTTACTTGTACTGCAGTAATGGAGAATGGGTTGAGGTTTGGAGATGCTCCATCTTCCGAATCTCTGCTTTCCTACTGTCCTCTTCATCAAACACGCATGTCTCCTTCCATGGCAAGCTCGTGTAGGGTCTCACTGTTGTCAGCAGCTACCTCCCATCCGCGCAGTGAAAGCTAATGCAAAGCACTCTGTCACAGTGCCGCCAATCACCGGTTTGGTTCCCTCCCCTACCGGAATAGAATCACTCTTTTGCGTCTGTCACTAACGCCCAGTAGGTTACAGGTTTGAAGCACATCACAGTCATTCAATCATTGAATCCTACTCAGAATACCACAGACAAGGTTTAGACCTTCCGGATTCTCTTGAATGCTGCCATCAGGTCCTGCCTATACCACGAAGATTCCGATTAAAGAACCCAAGAGATAACTACTCAATCTAAGATAGAACAGAGGTGCTTGTCAGGCACGTGTTCATGGTTGAGAATGATGATGATTGTCACGGATCATCACATTCATCCGGATTAAGAACAAGTGTTATCTTAGAACGGAAGCAAGCATGATTGAATAAGAAACAGTAGTAATTGCATTAATCCATCAAGACACAGCAGAGCTCCTCACCCCCAACCATGGGGTTTAGAGGCTCATACTGTGGAAAGAACGTGTATGAAATGTTATGAGGTCATAAGGTGCTGATTACAATGTCAAAAGGTCCTATAAGTAGTAAACTAGTATCCTAAGGTTTACAGAAATGAGTAAATGACAGAAAAATCCACTTCCGGGCCCACTTGGTGTGTGCTTGGGCTGAGCATTGAAGCTTTTATGTGTAGAGACGTTTTCTGGAGTTAAACGCCAGTTCTCATGCCAGTTTGGGCGTTTAACTCCAACTTTTAATCCAGTTCCGGCGTTTAACGCTGGAATTTCTGAGGCCGGATTGCTACGCGGGTTTGGGCCATCAAATCTTGGACAAAGTATGGACTATTATATATTGCTGGAAAGCCCAGGATGTCTACTTTCCAACGCCGTTGAGAGCGCGCAAATTGGGCTTCTGTAGCTCCAGAAAATCCACTTCGAGTGCAGGGAGGTCAGAATCCAACAGCATCTGCAGTCCTTTTCAGTCTCTGGATCAGATTTTTGCTCAGGACCCTCAATTTCAGTCAGAAAATACCTGAAATTACAGAAAAACACACAAACCCATAGTAAAGTCCAGAAAAGTGAATTTTAATTAAAAACTAATAAAAATATACTAAAGACTAACTAAAAGATACTAAAAACATACTAAAAACAATGCCAAAAAGCATACAAATTATCCGCTCATCACAACACCAAACTTAAATTGTTGCTTGTCCCCAAGCAACTGAGAATCAAAATAGGATAAAAAGAAGAGAATATACTATAGACTCCAAAATATCAAAGAAACATAGCTCCAATTAGATGAGCGGAACTAGTTGCTTTTTGCCTCCGAACAGTTTTGGCATCTCACTCTATCCTTTGAAGTTCAGAATGATTGGCATCTATAAGAACTCAGAACTCAGATAGTGTTATTGATTCTCCTAGTTAAGTATATTGATTCTTGAACATAGCTAATGTATGAGTCTTGGCTGTGGCCCAAAGCACTCTGTCTTCCAGTATTACCACCGGATACATACATGCCACAGACACATAATTGGGTGAACCTTCTTAGATTGTGACTCAGCTTTGCTAAAGTCCCCAATTAGAGGTGTCCAGGGTTCTTAAGCACACTCTTGTTGCCTTGGATCACAACTTTATTTCCTTCTTTTTTTTTTTTTTTTTTTTTTCTTTTCTCTTTTTTTTTTCGAAATATATTTTTTTTTTTCACTGCTTTTCTTGCTTCAAGAATCAATTTGATGATTTTTCAGATCCTCAATAACAGTTCTCTTTCTCCTCATTCTTTCAAGAGCCAACAATTTTAACATTCTTAAAACAACAAATTCAAAAGACATATGCACTGTTCAAGCATTCATTCAGAAAACAAAAAGTATTGCCACCACATCAAACTAATTCAACTAGTTTCAGAGATAAATTTCGGAATCCTGTACTTCTTGTTCTTTTGTGATTAAAGCATTTTTCTTTTAAGAGAGGTGATGGATTCATAGGACATTCATAGCTTTAAGGCATAAACTTTATTAATTTTATTAATTAAGAACAAGACTCAATTATAGATATAAGATGAGACTAAAAATAAAGGAAAGAGATAAAAAAAACGAAAAACAGAGGCCTCTAATGATAGAGGTTTCACAGAGTTAGGACTCAACAACCTTGATTTTGAGAAGTGGATGCTCCCCCAGCTTGAGAGGAGAGCTTTTGGCGTTTCAGTTCCTTGATATCACGCCCCTGCTTCTCTTGTTCCTTCAGCAATTTGCAGATCATGCAGTTCTGATTCTGCTGTTCTTCCTTCAGTTGCTCCATAGTCTCTTGCAGCTTGTTGATGGATGCTTCTAGGCTGGCCCAGTAGCCAATTTCAGGGAATTCAGGGAGGAACTCACGCGCCCTCCTTTTGATGGAGTTGTCTTGCACTTGTCCTTCCATTGACTTCTTGGTGATTGGGTGTTCAATGGGTATGAACTCATCTACTCCCATCTTTACCCCAGCCTCTTTACAGAGCAAGGAGATCAAGCTTGGGTAAGCCAGCTTGGCTTCAGTGGAATTCTTGTTTGCAATTGTGTAGATCTCACAAGCAATCACATGATGCACCTCCACTGCTTTTCCAAGCATAATACAGTGAATCATCACTGCTCTCTTGATGGTGACCTCAGAACGGTTGCTAGTGGGCAATATGGAACGCCCAATAAAGTCTAGCCAACCTCTTGCAATTGGCTTGAGGTCTCCCCTCTTGAGTTGGTTTGGGACACCCTTAGAATTGGTTATCCACTTAGTTCCAGGGAGGCATATGTCCTCTAGAACTTGATCCAACCCCTTGTCTACTCTCACCATCCTCCTATTGAAGGAATCAGGATCATCTTGTAGTTGAGGTAACTTGAAGATTTCTCTTATTTTGTCCAGATGGAAGTACATAACTTTCCCTCTGACCATGGTTCTGTGGGTAGGAAAAGCGGTTCCAGTCATTCTTTGCTTATCTGTGAGCCACAGATTTGAGTAGAATTCCTGAACCATGTTCCTTCCAACCTTTGTCTCAGGATTGGTCAGAACTTCCCAACCTCTGTTTCGAATTTGCTCTTGGATCTCCGGATATTCATCTTCTTTCAGATCAAATTTAACTTCCGGGATCACTGACCTCAGTCCCATTATTTTGTGATAATGGTCCTCATGTTCTTTGGTTAAGAACTTCTCTTCATTCCAAAGATTCTTTGGATTGGTCTCTTTCCTTCCTCTTGAGTTGGTTTGTTTTCCCTTGGGAGCCATGATATTGATGAATCTTGGCTTAGTGATCACGGAAAGGCACACCAAACTTAGAGGTTTTGCTTGTCCTCAAGCAAAAAGAAAAGAAATAAGAGAAGAGAGAGAGAGGGAGAGAAAATTCGAATGGTGTGAGGAAGGAGGGGTGAGGAACGTTCATTTATAGAGTGGGGGGAGGAGAATTTCGAAAACAAAAGAGAGATTTGAAAGGAAATTTGAAAAGATATGAAAGATTTTTGAGAAAAGGGTGAGTTTTTGAAGAAGATTTGGGATTATTTTGAAATAGATTTGAAAAATTGTTTTGATTTTTGAAGATTTGAAAGTGTATAATGAATGATTGAAGTGTGATTTTGTAGAAAAGTATGGGTGAGAAAAGGAAAGTTTGAAAAAATCTTAGTTGAAAACAAAAATGTGGTCCCCCCACCAAGCTGGCGTTAAACGCCCAGAATGGCACCCATTCTGGCGTTTAACGCCCATTTGTTGCCCCTTTTGGGCGTTTAACGCCCAGCCAGGTACCCTGGCTGGCGTTAAACGCCAGAAAACCTTCCTCACTGGGCGTTTTTCTGAACGCCCAGTGATGCTGCACACCTGGCGTTAAACGCCCAGAATGGTGCCCATTCTGGCGTTTAACGCCCAGAATGGTACCATTACTGGCGTTAAACGCCCAGAATGGTGCCCATTCTGGCGTTTAACGCCCAAAATGCCCCTTACTGGCGTTTTTTCGCCAGTAAGCTCATTTTCTCTGCTTTTTGAGCTGAATCCTTCTGTAACTCTGTGAATTCCTTCATTTTTGATACTTGCCTCTGTAAGAACTAATCGTACAACTTCCTAATGACTGGGTTGCCTCCCAGCAAGCGCTTCTTTACTGTCTTTAGCTGGACTTTCACTGAGAATCACTCAAGTCTCAGTTTTGAGCATTCCTGCTCAAAATTTCCTTCAAGATAGTGTTTGATCCTCTGTCCATTAACAATGAACTTACTGTCAGAATCAATATCCTGAAGCTCAACATACCCATATGGTGACACTTTTGTAATCACATATGGACCCCTCCACCGGGATTTGAGTTTTCCTGGAAACAGTCTGAGCCTAGAGTTGAAGAGCAGAACTTTTTGTCCTGGTTCAAAGACTCTGGTTGACAATCTCTTGTCATGCCACTTCTTTGCCTTTTCCTTATAGATCTTAGCATTTTCAAAGGCATTGAGTCTGAACTCCTCTAGCTCATTTAGCTGGAGCAGTCTTTTCTCACCAGCTAACTGTGCATCCATGTTTAGGAATCTGGTTGCCCAGTAGGCTTTATGTTCCAGTTCCACAGGCAAATGGCAGGCCTTTCCATACACCAATTGGTATGGAGAGGTGCCTATAGGAGTCTTGAATGCTGTTCTGTATGCCCACAGAGCATCATCCAAGCTCTTTGCCCAATCCTTTCTTCGGGACATCACAGTCCGTTCCAGGATTCTTTTTAGCTCTCTGTTAGAGACTTCAGCTTGCCCATTTGTCTGTGGATGATACGGAGTTGCCACTTTATGGCTGATTCCATATCTAACCATAGCAGAGTATAGCTGTTTATTGCAGAAATGAGTACCCCCATCACTGATTAGTACTCTAGGGACGCCAAACCTGCTGAAAATGTTTTTCTGGAGGAATTTCAGCACGGTTTTGGTATCATTAGTGGGTGTAGCAATTGCTTCTACCCACTTAGATACATAGTCCACTGCCACCAGAATGTAAGTGTTTGAGTATGATGGTGGGAATGGCCCCATGAAGTCAATTCCCCATACATCAAACAGCTCTATCTCTAATATCCCTTGTTGAGGCATGGCATATCCGTGAGGCAGGTTACCAGCTCTTTGGCAACTGTCACAGTTACGCACAAACTCTCGGGAATCTTTATAGAGAGTAGGCCAGTAGAAGCCGCACTGGAGAACTTTAGTGGCTGTTCGCTCACTTCCAAAGTGTCCCCCATACTGTGATCCATGGCAGTGCCATAGGATCCTTCGTGCTTCCTCTCTGGGTATACACCTGCGGATCACTCCGTCAGCACATCTCTTAAAGAGATATGGTTCATCCCAAAGGTAGTACTTGGCATCTGAAATTAGTTTCTTTCTTTGCACATAACTGTACTCCTTGGGTATGAACCTCACAGCTTTATAATTTGCAATGTCTGCAAACCATGGAGCTTCCTGAATGGCAAAGAGTTGCTCATCTGGGAAGGTCTCAGAGATCTCAGTAGAAGGGAGGGACGCCCCAGCTACTGGCTCTATTCTGGACAGATGATCTGCCACTTGGTTCTCTGTCCCTTTTCTGTCTCTTATTTCTATATCAAACTCTTGCAGAAGCAACACCCATCTGATAAGCCTGGGTTTTGAATCCTGCTTTGTGAGTAAGTATTTAAGAGCAGCATGGTCAGTGTACACAATCACCTTTGATCCCACTAAGTAGGATCTAAACTTGTCAATGGCATAGACCACTGCAAGTAATTCTTTTTCTGTGGTTGTGTAATTCTTCTGTGCATCATTTAGAACACGGCTGGCATAATAAATGACATGCAGAAGTTTGTTATGCCTCTGTCCCAACACTGCACCAATGGCATGATCACTGGCATCACACATTAATTCAAATGGTAATGCCCAATCTGGTGCAGAGATGACTGGTGCTGTGACCAGCTTAGCTTTCAGGGTCTCAAATGCCTGCAAACACTGTGTGTCAAACACAAATGGTGTGTCAGCAGCTAGCAGGTTACTCAGAGGTTTAGCAATTTTCGAAAAATCCTTGATAAACCTTCTGTAGAATCCTGCATGCCCCAGAAAGCTTCTGATTGCCTTAACATTGGCAGGTGGTGGTAATTTTTCAATTACTTCCACCTTTGCCTTATCCACCTCTATTCCCCTGCTTGAAATTTTGTGCCCAAGGACAATTCCTTCAGTCACCATAAAGTGACATTTCTCCCAGTTTAAAACCAGGTTGGTCTCTTGGCATCTTTTCAGGACAAGTGATAGGTGGTTAAGACAGGAGCTAAATGAGTCTCCATATACTGAAAAGTCATCCATGAAGACTTCCAGAAATTTCTCTACCATATCTGAGAAGATAGAGAGCATGCACCTCTGAAAGGTTGCAGGTGCATTGCACAGACCAAAAGGCATTCTCCTATAGGCAAACACGCCTGAAGGGCAGGTGAATGCTGTCTTCTCTTGGTCCTGAGGGTCTACTGCAATTTGGTTGTAGCCTGAATAGCCATCCAAAAAGCAGTAATAATCATGGCCAGCTAGTCTTTCTAGCATTTGGTCTATGAATGGTAAAGGAAAATGATCCTTTCTGGTGGCTGTATTGAGCCTTCTGTAGTCAATACACATGCGCCACCCTGTGACTGTCCTTGTAGGAACCAGTTCATTTTTTTCATTATGAACCACTGTCATGCCTCCCTTTTTGGGAACAACTTGGACAGGGCTCACCCATGGGCTGTCAGAAATAGGATAAATAATCCCAGCCTCCAGTAATTTAGTGACCTCTTTCTGCACCACCTCCTTCATGGCAGGATTTAGCCTCCTCTGTGGTTGAACCACTGGTTTGGCATTATCCTCCAACAGGATCTTGTGCATGCATCTGGCTGGGCTAATGCCCTTGAGATCACTTATGGACCACCCAAGAGCTGTCTTGTGTGTCCTTAGCACTTTAATCAGTGCTTCCTCTTCCTGTGAATTTAAAGCAGAGCTTATAATCACTGGAAAAGTATCACCCTCTCCCAGAAATGCATATTTCAGGGATGGTGGTAATGGCTTGAGTTCAGGCTTAGGAGGCTTATCTTCCTCCTGAGGAATTTTCGAAAATTCCTTTGCCTCTTCTGGCTTTTCCTGATCAGTTGGAGCATCTTTGAAGACGTCCTCAAGCTCTGATTCTAGGCTTTCAGCCATATTGATCTCTTCTACCAGAGAGTCAATAATGTCAGCGCCCATGCAGTCCTCTGGTGTGTCTGGATGCTGCATAGCTTTTACAGCATTCAACTTGAACTCATCCTCATTGACTCTCAAGGTTACTTCCCCCTTTTGTACATCAATGAGAGTTCGTCCAGTTGCTAGGAAAGGTCTTCCTAGAATGAGAGTTGCACTTTTGTGCTCCTCCATTTCCAGCACCACAAAGTCAGTTGGAAAGGCAAATGGCCCAACCTTGACAATCATGTCCTCTATTATGCCTGATGGGTGTTTAATGGAGCCATCAGCAAGTTGGAGGCATATCCTGGTTGGTTTGACTTCTCCAATCAACCCAAGCTTTCTGATAGTGGATGCAGGTATTAAGTTAATACTTGCTCCAAGATCACATAAGGCTACCTTGGTGTAAGTGCCTTCCAATGTGCATGGTATCAGAAAGCTTCCAGGATCTTGAAGCTTTTCTGGTAAGCTTTTTAGAATGACTGCACTGCATTCTTCAGTGAGAAATACTTTTTCAGTTTCTCTCCAATCCTTCTTATGACTTAAGATCTCTTTCATGAACTTAGCATAAGAGGGTATTTGCTCAAGTGCCTCTGCAAAAGGAATCTTTATTTCAAGAGTCCTTAAATAGTCTGCAAAGCGGGCAAATTGCTTATCCTGTTCCGCTTTGCGGAGTTTCTGAGGATAAGGCATCTTGGCTTGATATTCTTCAACCTTAGATGCTGCAGGTTTATTCCTTACAGAAGTGGTTGAAGAAGCCTTGTTAGAGGGATTACTGTCAGCACTCTCAGGTGTCTGATTCTCCTGGGGCGTTTGAACGCCAGGAGTGGATGAAGTTTGGGCGTTAAACGCCAACTTCTCCCCCTTTTCTGGCGTTTGAACGCCAGAACTGGGCAGGGAATGGGCGTTTAACGCCAGCTTTCCTCCCTGTTCTGGCGTTTGAACGCCAATAATATTCCTCTCTGGGCTCTTACTGTCCTCAGAGGGATTTTGAACAGTGGCTTGGTCATCCTCTGTCAACTGTTCCTTAATTGACTTCTTGCTCTTTTGAGCAGTGGCATTCAGTGTTTTCCCACTCCTCAGTTGAACTGCTTGACATTCTTCTGTTATTTGTTTAGATATTTGCTGTTTTGCTTGATTCAACTGCAGTTCTATGCTCTTGTTAGCAACCTTAGTATCATGGAGCATTTCTTTAAATTCTGCTAACTGTTCAGTCATCAGGAGTAGTTGTTGATTAAGCTCATTCATCTGTTCTTGAGGATCAGGATCAGTGACTACTGCCATGACCTCTTCTTGTGGAACGAATTCCTTGCTAGAATATAAGTATTGGTTTCTAGCAACAATGTCTATAAGCTCTTGAGCTTCTTCAATTGTCTTCCTCATGTGTATAGATCCACCAGCTGAGTGGTCTAAAGACATCTGAGCTTTTTCTGTGAGCCCATAGTAGAAAATGTCTAACTGTACCCACTCTGAAAACATTTCAGAGGGACATTTTCTTAGCATACCTCTATACCTCTCCTAGGCATCATAAAGGGATTCATTATCCTCTTGTTTAAAGCCTTGGATGTCCAGCCTTAGCTGTGTCATCCTTTTTGGAGGGTAAAAATGATTCAGGAATTTTTCTGATAACTGTTTCCATGTCTTTATGCTTGCTGTAGGTTGGTTATTTAACCACCTTTTTGCTTGATCTTTTACAGCAAATGGAAACAGTAACAGTCTGTAGACATCCTGATCTACCTCTTTATCATGTATTGTGTCAGCAATTTGTAAGAACTGTGCCAGAAACTCAGTAGGTTCTTCCTCTGGAAGACCGGAATACTGGCAATTTTGCTGCACTATGATAATGAGTTGAGGGTTTAGCTCAAAGCTGCTTGCTTTGATGGGAGGTATACAGATGCTACTCCCATATGCAGCTGTAATGGGGTTAGCATAAGACCCCAGAGTCCTTCTGGACTGATTAATTCCACTTAAGTCCATAATAGACAAAAGGGAAATGAGAGTAATTGCAAAGAGATGAATTTTGTTTATTTTTTATTATTTTTTTTTTGAAATAACCGAAAAATTAAAATAAAATAAAATAAAACAAAAGGAAAATAAAATAAAATTCGAAAATTAAGAATAAAATAAGATCAAAGCAAATTGGGAACTGAATCAATTAGTAAAGAAAAAGATTTTGAAAACAGCAATTAAGAAGATATGATTGAAAAAATTTTTTTATGAAAAAGATTTGATTCTTAAAAAGAGGAAAGAGAAAAACACAAAAAGACACCAAACTTAAAATTTTAGAAAATCAAACACTAATTTTTTTCGAAAATTTTAAAGGAAAAACACAAAGAGGACACCAAACTTAGAACTTTTATGAATCAAAAAGGGCTAAGAACATGCAAGAACGAAAATTTTAAAAGAAAAACAAACGCATGCAATTGACACCAAACTTAGAATATGAAACTAGACTCAACTAAAAAGACTCTAAACCAACAAAAATAATAAAAAAAAATCCTAATCTAAGCAACAAAATAAACCGTCAGTTGTCCAAACTCGAACAATCCCCGGCAACGGCGCCAAAAACTTGGTGCACGAAGTTGCAATAACACTTTTGCAATCCCGCACAACTAACCAGCAAGTGCACTGGGTCGTCCAAGTAATACCTTGCGTGAGCAAGGGTCGATCCCACGGAGATTGTCGGCTTGAAGCAAGCTATGGTTATTTTGTAAATCTTAGTCAGGATATCAGAAATTATCAGGATTGATTGTAAAAAGCAAAAGAACATGTAATGGTTACTTGTACTGCAGTAATGGAGAATGGGTTGAGGTTTGGAGATGCTCCATCTTCCGAATCTCTGCTTTCCTACTGTCCTCTTCATCAAACACGCATGTCTCCTTCCATGGCAAGCTCGTGTAGGGTCTCACTGTTGTCAGCAGCTACCTCCCATCCGCGCAGTGAAAGCTAATGCAAAGCACTCTGTCACAGTGCCGCCAATCACCGGTTTGGTTCCCTCCCCTACCGGAATAGAATCACTCTTTTGCGTCTGTCACTAACGCCCAGTAGGTTACAGGTTTGAAGCACATCACAGTCATTCAATCATTGAATCCTACTCAGAATACCACAGACAAGGTTTAGACCTTCCGGATTCTCTTGAATGCTGCCATCAGGTCCTGCCTATACCACGAAGATTCCGATTAAAGAACCCAAGAGATAACTACTCAATCTAAGATAGAACAGAGGTGCTTGTCAGGCACGTGTTCATGGTTGAGAATGATGATGATTGTCACGGATCATCACATTCATCCGGATTAAGAACAAGTGTTATCTTAGAACGGAAGCAAGCATGATTGAATAAGAAACAGTAGTAATTGCATTAATCCATCAAGACACAGCAGAGCTCCTCACCCCCAACCATGGGGTTTAGAGGCTCATACTGTGGAAAGAACGTGTATGAAATGTTATGAGGTCATAAGGTGCTGATTACAATGTCAAAAGGTCCTATAAGTAGTAAACTAGTATCCTAAGGTTTACAGAAATGAGTAAATGACAGAAAAATCCACTTCCGGGCCCACTTGGTGTGTGCTTGGGCTGAGCATTGAAGCTTTTATGTGTAGAGACGTTTTCTGGAGTTAAACGCCAGTTCTCATGCCAGTTTGGGCGTTTAACTCCAACTTTTAATCCAGTTCCGGCGTTTAACGCTGGAATTTCTGAGGCCGGATTGCTACGCGGGTTTGGGCCATCAAATCTTGGACAAAGTATGGACTATTATATATTGCTGGAAAGCCCAGGATGTCTACTTTCCAACGCCGTTGAGAGCGCGCAAATTGGGCTTCTGTAGCTCCAGAAAATCCACTTCGAGTGCAGGGAGGTCAGAATCCAACAGCATCTGCAGTCCTTTTCAGTCTCTGGATCAGATTTTTGCTCAGGACCCTCAATTTCAGTCAGAAAATACCTGAAATTACAGAAAAACACACAAACCCATAGTAAAGTCCAGAAAAGTGAATTTTAATTAAAAACTAATAAAAATATACTAAAGACTAACTAAAAGATACTAAAAACATACTAAAAACAATGCCAAAAAGCATACAAATTATCCGCTCATCAAACAACTAAACCCCTTTTATTGGGTTAGGGAGCTCTGCTGCAATTTGATGGATCAATATTACTTTTCATTCTTCTTCTTCTATCTTTTCTCTTGATTTTACTAGAAAGCTTTCAATCTTCATCCAATTGGGTAATTATCTTGGAAAAGAAACTATTCATATTTGGGTGTCTTCGGAACCTTGGAAGAGGAATGAAGGGATCATGCTAGAAATGCTTTCTCATGCTGGACCAAATTGGGTTTGGATGGATATGTGACTATAATCCTACCAATACTTGATTTGGGAATGCATGTGGTATAATCAGTGACCACACTTCATCTCTTCTCATGAGCAATTAACCAAGGAATTGGCTATTAATCAAGATTTGAGAGATTGGATTACCAAGGAATTGGAATTCGATCACTTAAGATTGCCAAGGAGATCAATGAATGCATTGATTGAGGAAGAGATGAAAATGAATTTGATCCGGAGAATGCAACATCTCCTAAGCCCAATGAACTCCCCATTTCTGATCTTACCCATTCTCTTTAATTTCTGCCATTTACTTTTATGAGCATATCCCCCATTCACATTTAAGATTCTGCCATTTACCTTCTGCCATTTACATTCAGCTCTTTATTTCTAGCATTTACTTATTCTGCTATTTACCTTTCTGCAATTTAATGTTCTGCAATTCTCAAGTGAAATTCTGGTTCGCTCAACTAAAACATTCCTCTAATTAAAGTTTCTTGATCAAATCAATCTCTGTGGGATTCGACCTCACTCTATAGTGAGTTTTTGCTTTACGACAATTCGGTACACTTGCCGAAGGGAGATTTGTTACTAGACGGATTTTCCATGCATCAAGTTTATGGCGCCGTTGCCGGGGATTGATTTTGTGTCAACAATGATTAAGTTGGAGGATAACTAGATTGAGCATTTTTTTATTTTGCTGATTTAAATTTCTGTTTGAGCAATTTACTTTCAGTTTTAGTTGTTTTCCTCCCATTCCTTTACCCTTTTATTCCAGTTGTTTATGATCTTTTTCACTCACCCACTAACTGTTTGATATATTGCATCACTCACACTAACAGCATTTTTTTTAGAATAGTTGCTGCATTTATTTTCTTGCTCGTGCCTTGTTGATTGTATGACAGGGAGAAGAAGCGGGGCTTCAACTTCCTTTGATTCTGAACCTGAGAGGACCTTCCTTAGATTAAGGAGGGAAGCAAGAGGATAAAGAGTAGTAGGTGCTGAGGAAGAGGAAGAGTACTTTGAACCCAACATGAAAGAGAATTTGGAGAACAACCATGAAGAGGAGGTTCATAATCAAGGCTATGCCAACCGTGCTGGGCAAGAAAGGAGGGTCTTAGGATCCTATATCAATCCTAATCCTGGAAACCGTGGGAGCAGCATTCAGAAGCCCACCATACATGCCAACAATTTTGAGCTAAAACCTCAGCTCATCACTTTTGTGCAGAATAATTGCTCATTTGGAGGAGGTGCTCAAGAAGATCCGAATCAACACCTGACCACCTTCTTAAGGATTTGTGACACAGTGAAGTCCAATAGAGTCCACCCGGATGTCTATAGGCTGCTCTTGTTCTCTTTTTCACTCAGGGACAAGGTATCCAAATGGCTTGAATCCTTCCCAAAAGAAAGCATGACAAATTGGGAGGAGGTAGTAAACAAGTTTTTCGCAAGGTTTTACCCCCTCAAAGGATAAATAGGCTGAGAACTGAAGTGCAGACGTTCAGACAGCAAGATGGGGAGACACTTTATGAAGCTTGGGAAAGGTTCAAAGACCTAACAAGGAGATGCCCACTAGAGATGTTTAATAAGTGGGTCCAACTTCACATCTTCTATGAAGGTCTCTCCTATGAGTCAAAGAAGGTTGTGGATCATTCATCAGGAGGCTCTTTGAACAAGAAGAAAACCATTGAAGAAGCCATAGATGTCATCGAAACAGTTGCTGAGAATGACTTCTTCTATGCCTCTGAAAGAAGTAACACTAGAGGAGTAATGGAGCTGAACCACATGGATGCACTGTTAGCCCAAAATAAGATGATCACCAAGCAGCTAGCAGATCTTACCAAGAAGGTGGAAGAAAACCAAGTTGCAGCAGCCATCACCTCATCACCAACTCAAGAAGGAGTAAACATAGGAGTTGAAGGTGACTAGGAGCAAGCCAACTATGTGGGAAACTCACCTAGACAAGTCCATGATCCATACTCCAAAACTTACAACTCTGGATGGAGAAATCACCCCAACTTTGGATGGGGAAATCAACAAGACCAAGGCCAAGATCAAAGACGTCTAAATCCCAGCAACATAGCTCACCAACATGCCACACCTAGACCATATCAACACTCACATAACAACCCCTCTCAACACCTATACCAAAGCCAACCTAACCATTCTCATTCCTCCAATCTCAACTCACCATCACCTTCTGATGACAGACTCTCAAGGATTGAGAACTTACTTGAGAGCATATGCAAAGAGATCCAAGACAGTAAAGCATTCCGAGAGGAAGTGCAGTCCAATATGCAGAATCAAGATGCTGTCATCAAGAAACTAGAGACACAAATTGGGTACCTATTCAAGCAGATTCCCAGCCACAACCTTTGCAGCGATACTCACTCAAACCAGAGGGAGGAGTGTCAAGCTATCACCCTCAGGAGTGGGAAGGAACTAAAGGAATCCTCCCAGAAACCACAAGAAGAGCGCTCGAATGAAAAAGAAGAAAAGCAAGATGGAGCTCAAGCTTCCATTTCAAGTTCGCAAAAAGAAGGAGGAATGCTGAAGCTAGACGCCCCAAGAGTCCCATACCCTCAGCAGTTGAGGAAGAAGGGGGATGACAACCAATTCTTGAGATTTTTGGAAATCTTCAAGAAACTACAAATCAACATTCCCTTTGCTGAAGCAATAGAACAAATGCCACTCTACGCCAAGTTTTTAAAGGAGCTAATGACTAAGAAGAGAAGCTGGAAGAACAACGCGACTGTGATTTTAACCGAAGAATGTAGTGCTATCATTCAGCATAAACTTCCCCAGAAATTGAAAGATCCTGGGAGCTTCCAGATCCCATGTATTATAGGGGAAATCACAGTAGAGAAGGCTCTATGTGACTTAGGAACTAGCATCAACTTGATGTCAGTAGCTATGATGAGGAAGATGAAGATCGAGGAGGCTAAACCAACAAAAATGGCCTTACAACTGGCAGACCGATCGTTCAAGTTCCCTCGTGGCGTAGTAGAAGATTTGCTGGCGAAAGTGGGAGATTTTATATTCCCAGCAGATTTTGTAGTGCTGGATAAGCAGGAGGAAGCCAAGGCCTCCATCATCCTGGGAAGGCCGTTCTTAGCCACTGCTGGAGCTGTCATTGATGTCCAAAAGGGTGATCTCACCCTAAGATTACACAATGAAAAGATGACAATCAATGTGTTCAAGGCCATGAGTTACCCACCAGAACAATTGAGGGAATGTATGAGGTTGGACTCACTTGAAGAGGAAATGCAGGAGAGTTTTGAAGAGGAAGAACCTGAAGAGTTAACAGAGGAGGAGTCAACATCTAGTGAAGAGGTTGCAACAATGGAGATTCGCATATAAGGTGCACAAAAGGAAGAGAATGAAAAGATAGAGGCACCCAAACTTGAACTCAAAGCACTGCCACCCACTCTCAAATATGCATACTTGGGAAAGAATGAAAGTTACCCAGTAATCATAAACTCATCCCTCAGCCAAGATTAGAGGATGAATTACTCCAAGTATTGCGAAAGCATAAGGATGCCATTGGATGGATGATGAGCGGATAATTTGTACACTTTTTGGCATTGTTTTTAGTATGTTTTGAGTATCTTTTATTTAGTTTTTAGTATATTTTTATTAGTTTTTAGTTAAAATTCACTTTTCTGGACTTTACTATGAGTTTGTGTGTTTTTCTGTGATTTCAGGTATTTTCTGACTGAAATTGAAGGTTCTGAGCAAAAATCTGATCCAGAGACTGAAAAGGACTGCAGATGCTGTTGGATTCTGACCTCCCTGCACTCGAAGTGGATTTTCTGGAGCTACAGAAGCCCAAATGGCGCGCTCTCAACGGCGTTGGAAAGTAG
Organism: Arachis stenosperma; assembly: GCF_014773155.1. Lineage (NCBI taxonomy): Eukaryota > Viridiplantae > Streptophyta > Magnoliopsida > Fabales > Fabaceae > Arachis > Arachis stenosperma. The sequence continues at coordinate 68,175,967 of NC_080380.1, forward strand.
CCATCCTGGGCTTTCCAGCAATATATAATAGTCCATACTTTGCCCAAGATTTGATGGCCCAAACCTGCGTAGCAATTCGGCCTCAGAAATTCCAGCGTTAAACGCCGGAACTGGCATAAAACTTGGAGTTAAACGCCCAAACTGGCATGAAAGCTGGCGTTTAACTCCAGAAAAGGTCTCTACACGAAAATGCTTCATTGCTCAGCCCAAGCACACACCAAGTGGGCCCGGAAGTGGATTTTTATGTCATTTACTCATTCCTGTAAACCTTAGGTTACTAGTTTTACTATTAATAGGATCTTTTAAACATTGTATGAGAACCTTATGACCTCATGACATTTTTACACATCTCTTTGTGTACCTTCCACAGCATGAGTCTCTAAACCCCATGGTTGGGGGTGAGGAGCTCTGCTGTGTCTTGATGGATTAATGCAATTACTACTGTTTCTTATTCAATCATGCTTGCTTCCATTCTAAGATATCACTCGCTCTTAACCCGGATGAATATGATGATCCGTGACACTCATCATGTTCTCAACTATGAACGTGTGACTGACAACCACCTCCGTTCTACCTTAGATTGAGTAGATATCTCTTGGATTCTTTAATCGGAGTCTTCGTGGTATAAGCTAGAACTGATGGCGGCATTCAAGAGAATCCGGAAGGTCTAAACCTTGTCTGTGGTATTCTGAGTAGGATTCAATGATTGAATGACTGTGACGTGCTTCAAACTCCTGAAGGCGGGGCGTTAGTGACAGACGCAAAAGAATCACTGGATTCTATTCCGGCCTGATTGAGAACCGACAGATGGATAGCCGTGCCGTGACAGGGCATTAGGAATCTTTCCAATGAGAGGATGGGAGGTAGCCATTGACAATGGTGAAACCCTACACACAGCTTGCCATGGAAGGAGACTTGCGTGACTGAAGAAGAAGATAGTAGGAAAGCAGAGATTCAGAAAATGGAGCATCTCCAAAACCTCAATCTATTCTCCATTACTGCAAAACAAGTAATCAATTCATGTTCTTTTGCTTTTCACAATCAATCCTGATAATTTCTGATATCCTGACTAAGATTTACAAGATAACCATAGCTTGCTTCAAGCCGACAATCTCCGTGGGATCGACCCTTGCTCACGCAAGGTATTACTTGGACGACCCAGTGCACTTGCTGGTTAGTTGTGCGGGATTGCAAAAGTGTTATTGCAATTTCGTGCACCAAGTTTTTGGCGCCATTGCCGGGGATTGTTCGAGTTTGGACAACTGACGGCTTATCTTGTTGCTTAGATTAGGACTGTTTTATTTTTGTTGGTTTAGAGTCTTTTAGTTGAGTCTAGTTCATATTTTAAGTTTGGTGTCATTTGCATGCCTTTGTTTTTCTTTTAATTTTCGATTTTTGCATGTTCTTAGTCCCTTTTTGATTCAAAAAAGTTCTAAGTTTGGTGTCCTCTTTGTGTTTTTCTCTTTAAAATTTTCGAAAAAAAATTAGTGTTTGATTTTCTAAAATTTTAAGTTTGGTGTCATTTGTTGTTTTTCTCTTTCCTCTTTTCAAAAATCAAATCTTTTTCATAAAAATTTTTCAATCATATCTTCTTAATTGTTGTTTTCAAAATCTTTTTAATTAACTAATTGATTCAGTTTTCAATTTGCTTTGATCTTATTTTCTTTTAATTTTCAAATTTTTCATTTTATTTTCCTTTTATTTTTATTTTAATTTTCGGTTAACTCAAAAAAAAAAAAAAACAAAATTTATCTCTTTGCAATCATTATCATTTTCCTTTTGTCCATAATGGACTTAAGTGGGATTAATCAGTCCAAAAGGACTCTGGGGTCATATGCTAACCCCATTACAGCTGCATATGGGAGTAGCATCTGTACACCTCCCATCAAAGCAAGCAGCTTTGAGCTAAATCCTCAACTCATTATCATAGTGCAGCAAAATTGCCAGTATTCCGGTCTTCCACAGGAAGAACCTACTGAGTTTCTGGCACAGTTCTTACAAATTGCTGACACAGTACATGATAAAGAGGTAGATCAGGATGTCTACAGACTATTACTGTTTCCATTTGCTGTAAAAGATCAAGCTAAAAGGTGGTTGAATAACCAACCTACAGCAAGCATAAAGACATGGAAACAGTTATCAGACAAATTCCTGAATCACTTTTACCCTCCAAAGAGGATGACACAGCTAAGGCTGGACATCCAAGGCTTTAAACAAGAGGATAATGAATCCCTTTATAATGCCTGGGAGAGGTATAGAGGTATGCTTAGAAAATGCCCCTCTGAAATGTTTTCAGAGTGGGTACAGTTAGACATCTTCTACTATGGGCTTACAGAAAAAGCTCAGATGTCTCTAGACCACTCAGCTGGTGGATCTATACACATGAGGAAGACAATTGAAGAAGCTCAAGAGCTTATAGACACTGTTGCTAGAAACCAACACTTATATTCTAGCAATGAGTTCTCTCCAAAAGAGGATGTCATGGCAATAGTCACTGACCCTAGTCCTCAAGAACAGATAATTGAGCTTAATCAACAATTGCTCCTGATGACAGAACAGTTAGCAGAATTTAAAGAAATGCTCCATGATACTAAAGTTGTTAACAAGAGCATAGAACTGCAGTTGAATCAAGCAAAACAGCAAATATCTAAACAGATAACAGAAGAATGTCAAGCAGTTCAACTAAGGAGTGGGAAAACATTGAATAACACTGCTCAAAAGAGTAAAAAGTCAATTAAGGAACAGTTGACAGAGGATGACCAAACCACTGTTCAAAATCCCTCTGAGGACAGTAAGAGCCCAGAGAGGAATGTTATTGGCGTTCAAACGCCAGAAAGGGAAGGAAAGCTGGCGTTAAACGCCCATTCCTTGCCCAGTTCTGGTGTTCAAACGCCAGAAAGGGAAGGAAAGCTGGCGTTAAACGCCCATTCCTTGCCCAGTTCTGGCGTTCAAACGCCAGAAAAGGGGGAGAAGTTGGCGTTTAACGCCCAATCTTCACCCATTCCTGGCGTTCAAACGCCAAGGGAAGATCAGACACCTGAGAGTGCTGATAATTATCCCTCTAACAAGGCTTCTTCAACCACTTCTGTAAGGAATAAACCTGCAGCATCTAAGGTTGAAGAATATCAAGCCAAAATGCCTTATCCTCAGAAACTCCGCAAAGCGGAACAGGATAAGCAATTTGCTCGCTTTGCAGACTATCTAAGGACTCTTGAAATAAAGATTCCATTTGCAGAGGCACTTGAGCAAATACCTTCTTATGCTAAATTCATGAAAGAGATCTTAATTCATAAGAAGGATTGGAAAGAAACTGAAAAAGTGTTTCTCACTGAAGAATGCAGTGCAGTTATTCTGAAAAGCTTACCAGAAAAGCTTCAGGATCCTGGAAGCTTTATGATACCATGCACATTAGAAGGTGCTTGCACCAAGACAGCCCTATGTGATCTTGGGGCAAGCATCAATCTAATACCTGCATCCACTATTAGAAAGCTTGGGTTGGCTGGAGAAGTCAAACCAACCAGGATATGTCTCCAACTAGCTGATGGCTCCATTAAACACCCATCAGGCATAATAGAGGACATGATTGTCAAGGTTGGGCCATTTGCCTTTCCCACTGACTTTGTGGTGCTGGAAATGGAGGAGCACAAAAGTGCAACTCTCATTCTAGGAAGACCTTTCCTAGCAACTGGACGAACTCTCATTGATGTACAAAAAGGGGAAGTAACCTTGAGAGTCAATGAGGATGAGTTCAAGTTGAATGCTGTAAAAGCTATGCAGCATCCAGACACACCAGATGACTGCGTGGGCACTGACATTATTGACTCTCTGGTAGAAGAGGTCAATATGACTGAAAGCCTAGAATCAGAGCTTGAGGACATCTTCAAAGATGCCCAACCTGATCAAGAAAAACCAGAGGAAATAAAGGAATTTTCGAAAATTCCTCAGGAGGAGGATAAACCTCCCAAACCTGAACTCAAACCTCTACCACTATCTCTGAAATATGCATTTCTGGGAAAGGGTGACACTTTTCCAGTGATTATAAGCTCTGCTTTGAATCCACAGGAAGAGGAAGCACTGATTCAAGTGCTAAGGACACACAAGACAGCTCTTGGGTGGTCCATAAGTGATCTTAAGGGCATTAGCCCAGCTAGATGCATGCACAAGATCCTGTTGGAGGACAATGCCAAACCAGTGGTCCAACCACAGAGGAGGCTAAATCCAGCCATGAAGGAGGTGGTGCAGAAAGAGGTCACTAAATTACTAGAGGCTGGGATTATTTATCCTATTTCTGATAGCCCCTGGGTGAGCCCTGTCCAAGTTGTTCCCAAAAAGGGAGGCATGACAGTGGTTCATAATGAAAAAAATGAACTAGTTCCTACAAGGACAGTCACAGGGTGGCGCATGTGTATTGACTACAGAAGGCTCAACACAGCTACCAGAAAGGATCATTTTCCTTTACCATTCATAGACCAAATGCTAGAAAGACTAGCTGGTCATGATTATTACTGCTTTTTGGATGGCTATTCAGGCTACAACCAAATTGCAGTGGATCCTCAAGACCAAGAGAAAACAGCATTTACTTGCCCTTCTGGCGTGTTTGCCTACAGAAGGATGCCTTTTGGTCTGTGCAATGCACCTGCAACCTTTCAGAGGTGCATGCTCTCTATCTTCTCAGATATGGTAAAGAAATTTCTGGAAGTCTTCATGGATGACTTTTCAGTATATGGAGACTCATTCAGCTCCTGTCTTAACCACCTATCACTTGTCCTGAAAAGATGCCAAGAGACTAACCTGGTTTTAAACTGGGAGAAATGTCACTTTATGGTGACTGAAGGAATTGTCCTTGGGCACAAAATTTCAAACAGGGGAATAGAGGTGGATAAGGCAAAGGTAGAGGTAATTGAAAAATTGCCACCACCTGCCAATGTTAAGGCAATCAGAAGCTTTCTGGGGCATGCAGGATTCTACAGAAGGTTTATAAAGGATTTTTCGAAAATTGCAAAACCTTTGAGTAACCTGCTAGCTGCTGACACACCATTTGTGTTTGACACACAGTGTCTGCAGGCATTTGAGACCCTGAAAGCTAAGCTGGTCACAGCACCAGTCATCTCTGCACCAGATTGGACATTGCCATTTGAATTAATGTGTGATGCCAGTGACCATGCCATTGGTGCAGTGTTGGGACAAAGGCATAACAAGCTTCTGCACGTCATTTACTATGCCAGCCGTGTTCAAAATGACGCACAGAAGAACTACACAACCACAGAAAAAGAATTACTTGCAGTGGTCTATGCCATTGACAAGTTTAGATCCTATCTAGTGGGATCCAAAGTGGTTGTGTACACTGACCATGCTGCTCTTAAATACTTACTCACAAAGCAGGATTCAAAACCCAGGCTTATCAGATGGGTGTTGCTTCTGCAGGAGTTTGATATAGAAATAAGAGACAGAAAAGGGACAGAGAACCAAGTAGCTGATCATCTGTCCCGAATAGAACCAGTAGCTGGGACATCCCTCCCTTCTACTGAGATCTCTGAGACTTTCCCGGATGAGCAACTCTTTGCCATCCAGGAAGCTCCATGGTTTGCAGATATTGCAAATTATAAAGCTGTGAGGTTCATTCCCAAGGAGTACAGTTACATGCAGAGAAAGAAATTAATTTCAGATGCCAAGTACTACCTCTGGGATGAACCATATCTCTTTAAGAGATGTGCTGACGGAGTGATCCGCAGATGCGTACCCAGAGAAGAAGCACAAAGGATCCTATGGAACTGCCATGGATCACAGTATGGAGGACATTTTGGAAGTGAGCGAACAGCCACTAAAGTCCTCCAATGTGGTTTCTACTGGCCTACTCTCTATAAAGATTCCCGAGAGTTTGTGCGTAACTGTGACAGTTGCCAAAGAGCTGGTAACCTGCCTCACGGATATGCCATGCCTCAACAAGGGATATTAGAGATAGAATTGTTTGATGTATGGGGAATTGACTTCATGGGGCCATTCCCACCATCATACTCAAACACTTACATTCTGGTGGCAGTGGACTATGTATCTAAGTGGGTAGAAGCAATTGCTACACCCACTAATGATACCAAGACTGTGCTAAAATTCCTCCAGAAAAACATCTTCAGCAGATTTGGTGTTCCCAGAATACTAATCAGTGACGGGGCACTCATTTCTGCAACAAACAACTATACTCTGCTATGGTCAGATATGGGATTAGCCATAAAGTGGCTACTCCGTATCATCCACAGACAAATGGGCAAGCTGAAGTCTCTAACAGAGAGCTAAAGAGAATCCTAGAACGGACTGTGATGGCCCGGAGAAAGGATTGGGCAAAGAGCTTGGATGATGCTCTGTGGGCATACAGAACAGCATTCAAGACTCCTATAGGTACCTCTCCATACCAATTGGTGTATGGGAAGGCCTATCATTTGCCAGTGGAACTGGAACATAAAGCCTACTGGGCAACCAGATTCCTAAACATGGATGCACAGTTAGCTGGTGAGAAAAGACTGCTCCAGCTAAATGAGCTAGAAGAGTTCAGACTCAATGCCTTTGAAAATGCAAAAATTTATAAGGAAAAGGCAAAGAAGTGGCATGACAAGAAATTGTCAACCAGAGTCTTTGAGCCAGGCCAAAAAGTCTTGCTCTTCAACTCCAGGCTCAAGTTGTTTCCAGGAAAACTCAAATCCCGGTGGAGGGGTCCGTATGTGATCATAGGAGTGTCACCATATGGATATGTTGAGCTTCAGGATATTGATTCTGACAAGAAGTTCATTGTTAATGGACAGAGAATCAAGCATTATCTTGAAGGAAATTTTGAGCAGGAATGCTCAAAACTGAGGCTTGAGTGATCCTCAGCAGAGGTCCAGCTAAAGACAGTAAAGAAGCGCTTGCTGGGAGGCAACCCAGTCATTAGGAGGGTATATGATTAGTTCTTACAGAGGCAAGTATCAAAAATGAAGGAATTCACAGAGTTACAGAAGGATTCAGCTCAAAAAGCAGAGAAAATAAGCTTACTGGCGAAAAAACGCCAGTAAGGGGCATTTTGGGCGTTAAACGCCAGAATGGGTACCATTCTGGGCGTTTAACGCCAGGTGTGCAGCATCCTGGGCGTTTAGAAAAACGCCCAGTGATAAAGGATTTCTGGCGTTTAACGCCAGCCAGGGTACCTGGCTGGGCGTTAAACGCCCAAAAAGGGTAGCAAATGGGCGTTAAACGCCAGAATGGGTGCCATTCTGGGCGTTTAACGCCAGAAAGGTGGGGGGACCACAATTTCGTTTTCAACTCAAATTTTTTCAAACTTTCCTTTTCTTACCCAATCTCCTCTACATAAATGCACTTCAACCTTTCATCATTCACTTTCCAATCTTCACAAATCAAAACCATTCTTCAAATCTATCTCAAATTAATTCCATATCTCATTCAAAAACTCACTTTTTCTTCAAATTTTCTCCATATCTTCTCAAATTTCTCTCTTTTTTTTCGAAAACTCCCTCCCCACCTTATAAATACACGTTTGGCTCCCTCTTTCCATCACACCATTCGAATTTCCTCTTCCTCCCCCTCTCTTCTCTCCTTTCTTTTGCTTGAGGACAAGCAAACCTCTAAGTTTGGTGTGCTTTTCCGTGATCACTAAGCCAAGATTCATCAAGATCATGGCTCCTAAGGGAAAACAAACCAATTTAAGAGGAAAGAAAGAGACTACTCCAAAGAATCTTTGGAATCAAGAGAAGTTCTTAACCAAAGAACATGAAGACCATTATCACAAAATAATGGGTCTGAGGTCAGTGATCCCGGAAGTTAAATTTGATCTGAAAGAAGATGAATATCCGGGGATCCAAGAGCAAATTCGAAACAGAGGATGGGAAGTTCTAACCAATCCTGAGACAAAGGTTGGAAGGAACATGGTTCAGGAATTCTACTCAAATCTGTGGCTAACAGATAAGCACAGAATGACTGGAACTGCTTACCATACCTACAGAACCATGGTCAGAGGGAAAGTTATGTACTTTCATCTGGACAAAATAAGAGAAATCTTCAAGTTACCTCAACTACAAGATGATCCGGACTCCTTTAATAGGAGGATGATGAGAGTAGATAAAGGGTTGGATCAAGTTCTAGAAGACATATGCCTCCCTGGAACTAAGTGGATAACCAATTCTAAGGGTGTCCCAAACCAACTCAAGAGGGGAGACCTCAAACCAATTGCAAGAGGTTGGCTAGACTTCATTGGGCGTTCCATATTGCCCACTAGCAACCGTTCTGAGGTCACCATCAAGAGAGCAGTGATGATTCATTGCATTATGCTTGGAAAAGAAGTGGAGGTGCATCATGTGATTGCTTGTGAGATCTACACAATTGCAAATAGGAATTCCACTGTAACCAAATTAGCTTACCCAAGCTTGATCTCCTTGCTCTGTAAAGAGGCTGGGGTGAAGATGGAAGCAGATGAATTCATACCCATTGAACATCCAATCACCAAGAAGTCAATGGAAGGAGCAAGAGGAGCAGGGGCGTGAACTCCAAGAGATGAAACGCCAAAAGCTCTCCTCTCAAGCTGAGGGAGCATCCACTTCTCAAAATCAAGGTTGTTGAGTCCTAACTCTGTGAAAACCTCTATCATTAGGAGCCTATTTTTGCGTTTTTTTTATTATAGTCTAATCTTATATTTATTTTTGAGTCATGTTCTTAGTTCATAATTAATAAAATTTAAATATTCTGCCTTAAAGTTATGAATGTCCTATGAATCCATCACCTCTCTTAAATGAAAAATGCTTTAATCACAAAAGAACAAGAAGTACAGGATTTCGAATTTATCTCTGAAACTAGTTGAATTAGTTTGATGTGGAGACAATACTTTTTGTTTTCTGAATGAATGCTTGAACAGTGCATATGTCTTTTGAATTTGTTATTTTAAGAATGTTAAAATTGTTGGCTCTTGAAAGAATGAGGAGAAAGAGAACTGTTATTGAGGATCTGAAAAATCATCAAATTGATTCTTGAAGCAAGAAAAAGCAGTATTCAAAAAAAAAATTTCGAAAAAAAAGAGAAAAAGAAAGAAAAAGAAAAAGAAAAAGAAAGGAATAAAGTTGTGTACCAAGGCAAAAAGAGTGTGCTTAAGAACCCTGGACACCTCTAATTGGGGACTCTAGCAAAGCTAAGTCACAATCTAAAAAGGTTCACCCAATTATGTGTCTGTGGCATGTATGTATCCGGTGGTAATACTGGAAGACAGAGTGCTTTGGGCCACAGCCAAGACTCATACACTAGCTATGTTCAAGAATCATTATACTTAACTAGGAGAATCAATAACATTATCTGAGTTCTAAGTTCTCATAGATGCCAATCATTCTGAACTTCAAAGGATAGAGTGAGATGCCAAAACTGTTCGGAGGCAAAAAGCTACTAGTCCCGCTCATCTAGTTGGAACTATGTTTCTTTGATATTTTGGAGTCTATAGTATATTCTCTTCTTTTTATCTATTTTGATTTTCAGTTGCTTGGGGACAAGCAACAATTTAAGTTTGGTGTTGTGATGAGCGGATAATTTGTACACTTTTTGGCATTGTTTTTAGTATGTTTTGAGTATCTTTTATTTAGTTTTTAGTATATTTTTATTAGTTTTTAGTTAAAATTCACTTTTCTGGACTTTACTATGAGTTTGTGTGTTTTTCTGTGATTTCAGGTATTTTCTGACTGAAATTGAAGGTTCTGAGCAAAAATCTGATCCAGAGACTGAAAAGGACTGCAGATGCTGTTGGATTCTGACCTCCCTGCACTCGAAGTGGATTTTCTGGAGCTACAGAAGCCCAAATGGCGCGCTCTCAACGGCGTTGGAAAGTAGCCATCCTGGGCTTTCCAGCAATATATAATAGTCCATACTTTGCCCAAGATTTGATGGCCCAAACCTGCGTAGCAATTCGGCCTCAGAAATTCCAGCGTTAAACGCCGGAACTGGCATAAAACTTGGAGTTAAACGCCCAAACTGGCATGAAAGCTGGCGTTTAACTCCAGAAAAGGTCTCTACACGAAAATGCTTCATTGCTCAGCCCAAGCACACACCAAGTGGGCCCGGAAGTGGATTTTTATGTCATTTACTCATTCCTGTAAACCTTAGGTTACTAGTTTTACTATTAATAGGATCTTTTAAACATTGTATGAGAACCTTATGACCTCATGACATTTTTACACATCTCTTTGTGTACCTTCCACAGCATGAGTCTCTAAACCCCATGGTTGGGGGTGAGGAGCTCTGCTGTGTCTTGATGGATTAATGCAATTACTACTGTTTCTTATTCAATCATGCTTGCTTCCATTCTAAGATATCACTCGCTCTTAACCCGGATGAATATGATGATCCGTGACACTCATCATGTTCTCAACTATGAACGTGTGACTGACAACCACCTCCGTTCTACCTTAGATTGAGTAGATATCTCTTGGATTCTTTAATCGGAGTCTTCGTGGTATAAGCTAGAACTGATGGCGGCATTCAAGAGAATCCGGAAGGTCTAAACCTTGTCTGTGGTATTCTGAGTAGGATTCAATGATTGAATGACTGTGACGTGCTTCAAACTCCTGAAGGCGGGGCGTTAGTGACAGACGCAAAAGAATCACTGGATTCTATTCCGGCCTGATTGAGAACCGACAGATGGATAGCCGTGCCGTGACAGGGCATTAGGAATCTTTCCAATGAGAGGATGGGAGGTAGCCATTGACAACGGTGAAACCCTACACACAGCTTGCCATGGAAGGAGACTTGCGTGACTGAAGAAGAAGATAGTAGGAAAGCAGAGATTCAGAAGATGGAGCATCTCCAAAACCTCAATCTATTCTCCATTACTGCAAAACAAGTAATCAATTCATGTTCTTTTGCTTTTCACAATCAATCCTGATAATTTCTGATATCCTGACTAAGATTTACAAGATAACCATAGCTTGCTTCAAGCCGACAATCTCCGTGGGATCGACCCTTGCTCACGCAAGGTATTACTTGGACGACCCAGTGCACTTGCTGGTTAGTTGTGCGGGATTGCAAAAGTGTTATTGCAATTTCGTGCACCAATGGACCCTCGTTGACCTGAAAGGAATCAGTTCAGCCATATGCATGCATAAGATATTGTTGGAAGATAATGCCAAACCATCCATTCAATCCCAAAGGAGGCTTAACCCAATCATGAAGGAAGTGGTACAGAAAGAAGTTATGAAATTATGGCAGGGAGGAGTAATCTACGCGATCTCTGACAGCCCCTGGGTCAGCCTTGTGCATGTCGTGCCCAAAAAAGGAGGAATCACTGTAGTCCCCAATGAGAGGAACGAACTAATTCCTACAAGGACCATCACAGGATGGCAGATGTGCATAGACTACCGAAAACTAAATGAGGCTACACGAAAGGATCATTTCCCCCTCCGATTCATGGATCAGATGTTGGAAAGACTCGCAGGACATGCATATTATTGTTTTCTTGACGGCTATTCAGGATATAACCAAATAGTGGTTGATCCCAGAGACCAAGAGAAAACCTCATTTACTTGTCCATATGGAGTGTTTGCCTACAGGCGCATGCCATTTGGGCTATGTAATGCACCTGCGACTTTCCAACATTGCATGCTTTCTATCTTCTCAAATATGATAGAGAAATTCATTGAAGTTTTTATGGATGATTTCTCAGTGTTTGGAGATTCCTTTACTAACTGCCTGAATCACCTAGCCTTGGTATTGAAAAGGTGCCAAGAGACCAATCTGGTATTGAACTGGGAGAAATGTCACTTTATGGTGAGAGGAGGAATAGTCCTTGGCCATAAGGTTTCTAACCAAGGCATTGAGGTGGACAGGGCTAAGGTGGAACTTATTGAAAAACTTCCTCCACCTAGTGATGTCAAGGCAATTAGAAGTTTTTTAGGACATGCTGGCTTTTACAAAAGGTTTATTAAAGATTTTTCAAAGATAGCCAAGCCATTGAGCAATCTCCTTGTATCCGACACACCATTTATCTTCGATGAAACATGCATGCTAGCATTCGAGAATTTAAAAAAGAGATTGTCCTCTGATCCAATCATTTCTCCACCTGATTGGAACTTACCCTTTGAATTGATGTGTGATGCATCTGATTTTGCAGTTGGAGCAGTGTTAGGGCAGAGGAAAGACAACTTAGTCCATGTGATATACTATGCTAGCAAAGTCCTCAATGATGCTCAAAGAAACTATACCACTACTGAAAAGGAGTTGTTAGCAATAGTTTTTGCATGTGACAAGTTTAGATCATACCTCATTGGTGCTAAAGTGATTGTTTTCACAGATCACAGAGCACTTAAATATTTGTTTGCCAAACAAGAATCAAAACCAAGACTAATAAGATGGATCTTATTGTTGCAGGAATTCAATATTGAAATCAGAGATAAGAAAGGAGTGGAGAACAAGGTAGCATATCACCTATCCAGAATCCGTCATGAGGAAGGTGGAACACATGATACAAGCAAGAACGAGCTCTTCCCTGTTGAGCAATTGATGACAATTCACAAAGCACCATGGTTTGCAGACATTGCCAACTTCAAGGCAACCGGGGCCTTACCTCCAGGGATCAATAAACATCAAAAAAGAAAGCTCATAAATGATGCAAAATATTTTGTCTGGTGTTCATACCCTGGGTCGAGCTATCCGACCTGGGATGATTGAAGATAAAGCGACCGACCTCTTCAGGACAGACTATCCGACCTCTTCTCAGAGAGCTCGGCCAAATCGACAAGAGAGCCCAATAAAGGGCCCAAATAGAGGAACACGACCCAAATCCTAAGACGGCCTAAGCCTATAGAGATAAGGGCGGTTCCGCTGAAGATACGCTGACCTCAACCCTAAAGATAAAGATAAGATAAGATAACTAACTTATCTTATCCAACAAAGGTCACGTCTCAACATTATAAATACACTGGAGCACCCAGGTATAACTCATACTCTGATTCTACTCAATACCTGCTTAATACCCTTGCTAACTTAAGCATCGGAGTCCCTTGCAGGTACCCCCCACCCTCCGGGGACGAAGGATCAGCACCACCACCAAGTCCAACAAGTCGGACACACCAGTTCCGGCCGCTGTACACCTGCCGGACACATCGGCTCCGACCAACACCGAAGATCTCGTCCGAGATCGTCCTACAGTTTCAGGTAACCTACGGAACATTAGCGCCGTTGTCGGGGACCTGGAAGTCATCCCACCACCATGGCGGACGACCATGACAACAACCACGACTCAGATTTGGAGGATTGAACACCACACAAGAACACGGATGCTACGCTACAAGACACACCGGAAACTAATAGAAACAAAGGTTCACCAAATGCAGGGACCATAGAAACATTTCTAGATCACTTAAAGCAGCTGGAAAAAGAAACCCAGCAACAGCGAGAAATCGGAAGGGATCTATAAAGGGAAATGCGGAGACATCGGGAATTGGAAGAAAAGCTACAGCAATTGGAAGCCAATCTCAAATCAAAAGCTCCCCGCGCTAATCCAGAAGAAAATTCACACAAGGAGCAAGACCCCTTCACCAGAGAAATTATGAAAACCAAAATTCCGAAAGACTTCAAACTCCCAGATATATACGACGGCACCACGGATCCCAACCACCATCTCAGTAACTTCAGAAGCAGAATGTACCTCACTGATGCCCCAGATGCTGTTCGCTGTAAAGCTTTCCCAACAACTCTGACAAAAACGGATATACGGTGGTTCGACAACTTGCCACCCAAATCCATCTAAAGTTTCGACGACCTAGCTAAAAAATTCCTAGCAAGATTTTCCATTCAAAAGGATCAAGCTAAGCACGCCCCCAGCTTATTAGGAATCAAACAAGGAGATCGGGAGAGCCTTCGCAACTACATGGAAAGGTTCAACAAAACATGCATGGACATACAAAGTTTACCCACAGAAGCCGCAATCATGGGACTCATAAACGGTCTGCCAGAGGGACCTTTCAGCCAATCTATATCGAAAAAGTACCCGACTACCCTCGACGAAGTACAGGAGAGAGCTGAAAAATACATCAACATGGAAGAAAACGCTCGTTTAGGGGAATCCTCGAAATCGGGAGCCTCCTACCGTGACAGAGACAAGGAATCCAAAAGGAAAGATGAAAAACAAGGGGAGAAAATTAAGAAGTACCATAACTACACTCCTCTTAGGGCATCCTTGGTTGAAATATACAAAGAAGTCTGCCACACGGAAAAAATTCCCCCAGCACGGCCATTGAAAGGCAAAAAGGGAGGAGGAAATCGAAAGGAGTATTGTGAATATCATCGGGTCCGAGGACACTCCACCAACGAATGCTTCGACTTGAAAAACATCATTGAAAAATTAGTGAGAGAAGGAAAACTAGATCGATTCCTGGCTACCCGAGATGATGAGCAAAGAAAGAGACGACGAGATGATGACGCTGAACGAATAGAACGATCACCTCGGACGCCAGAAAGACATGTCCATATGATACATGGCGGCTTCGCAGCAGGAGGAATCTCCAAATCCTCCCGTAAGAGACACCTCAAAGAAGTATACCACGTCGAAGGAGAGGAAGGAGCACTCAACATACCAGCGATAACATTCACTAAAGAAGACGCAACCGGCATCATCACAGGACACGACGATCCCATGGTAATCACCATCATATTGGCAAACGCTAACCTACATCGGACGCTGATAGATCAGGGGAGCTTTGCCGACATCTTATTCAAAACAGCCTTCGATAAACTCGACTTAGAAGAAAAAGAACTCAAAGCATATCCAAACAGCTTGTTCGGGCTGGGAGACACTCCGGTTCGACCACTAGGATACATATCACTACATACAACCTTTGGAAAAGGAGACCAATCCAGGACCCTCAAAATAGACTACATTGTAGTGGACGTAAGCTCGGCCTACAATGCTCTCATAGGCCGGACTATGCTCAATCAACTCGGCGCAATAGTCTCAACCCCACACCTATGCATGAAATTCCCAACTCCAAAAGGGATAGCTACGATAAAAGCAGATCAGAGGATGGCGCGTCGCTGCTACAACGAGAGCCTCAACCTTAGGGGCAAAAGAGAAGAGTTCCACACAATCGAACTAGGTGGAGTTCAACGACAAGAGGAACTCCGCCCTCAACCAGAAGGTGGAATAGAAAAAATTCAGATCGGGGACACCTCGGAAAAAACAACTAATATCGGCACAATCCTCAAAGGAGATCTAAAAGAGCTGTTAATACAATTCTTTCGAGAAAAGGCCGACTTGTTTGCATGGAAAGCCGCGGACATGCCAGGCATAGACCCTCAGTTGATGTGTCACAAGTTGGCAGTTTATCCCGGATCTCAACCGGTACAACAAAGACGAAGAAAGCTCAGGCCAGAACGATCCCAAGCTGTGGATGAGCAAGTGCAGGCACTGTTGGAAGCTGGATTTATAAGGGAAGTCAAATATCCACTATGGCTAGCCAACGTTGTTCTGGTGAAAAAATCAAATGGAAAGTGGCGAATGTGCACCGACTGCACAGATCTCAACAAAGCTTGCCCAAAAGATCCATATCCACTCTCGAGTATTGACGCCCTGGTAGACGCCTCCTCTGGATATAAATATCTCTCGTTTATGGATGCGTATTCAGGATACAACCAAATCCCCATGTACCCACCGGACCAAGAGAAGACCTCGTTTTTAACGCCAAAGGCGAACTACTGCTACATCATGATGCCTTTTGGCCTTAAGAACGCAGGAGCCACCTATCAAAGATTAATGAACAAAGTATTCTCGGATCAAATCGGGAAAACCATGGAAGTTTATGTCGACGACATGCTAATCAAAAGGAAAAACGAACAGACACTGTTGACCGACCTGGCCCAAGTGTTCGATACTATCAGGAAGCATGATATGCGACTTAATCCAGCTAAATGCACCTTTGCGGTAGAAGCAGGTAAATTCTTAGGCTTCATGCTCACACAAAGAGGAATTGAAGCAAATCCAGATAAATGCCAGGCCATACTGAACATGAAAAGCCCAACCTGCGTGAAAGAGGTACAGCAACTCAACGGGAGGTTGGCCGCCCTATCCCTATTCCTAGCAGGAGCTGCAATAAGATCTCTCCCCTTCTATGCTACTCTAAGAAAAGGAAAACAGTTTGAATGGACTACATAATGCGAACAAGCATTCCAAGACTTTAAGAAGTTCTTAGGACAGCCACCTATCCTATCCCGACCTCAAGAAGGAGAACCACTCATACTATATCTTGCAGTAGGGGATAAAGCAGTAGCATCAGCGCTGGTCCGAGAAAGCGAAAACGGGCAACAACCCATTTACTTCATTAGCAAAGCACTACAAGGATCCAAGCTGAACTATCAGAAAATAGAAAAATTTGCCTACACTCTCGTCTTAACATCTCGGTGACTCCGCCCCTACTTCCAGACTCACACCATTAAAGTTTGAACTAATCAGCCCTTAAAAGGAATACTACAGAAAACAGATTTAGCGGGCAAAATCCTACAATGGGCAGTCGAGCTGTCAGAATTTGACCTCCAATATGAAGCTCGAACCGCCATCAAATCACAATACCTAGCCGATTTTATCGCTGAGTTCACAGATGCCCTAGAGGCCCCCATAGAGTGGAATCAATATGTGGATGGGTCTTCAAACAAAACGGGAAGTGGCGCAGGAGTAATAATAAAAAGCAACCAGGGAACCCAGGTCGAGCTCTCCCTCAAGTTTGGATTCCCAGCCCCAAATAACCAGGCAGAATATGAAGCATTGCTAGCTGGCCTGAAACTGGCTGGAGAAGTGGGAGCTCGAAAACTCAACATCTATAGTGATTCGCAAGTGGTCACATCACAGATAACAGGGAGTTACCAAGCCAAAGATCCCGTCATGAAAAGATACCAGGGTAAAACCAAGCAACAGCTCGAACAATTGGAGGAATACAAGATCTGCCACATACCTCGTGAGCAAAATGCTCGAGCTGACGCACTCTCAAAGCTAGCCAGCACCAAACCAGGAGGCAATAATAGAAGCCTCATCCAGGAAATGGTACAGAACCCATCAATCTCGGAAGCAGAAAAAGTCCTAACCATAACGGGCCAGGACCAAGGCTGGATGATTCCCAAAATCGACTACCTCAAGTCAGGGGCGCTCCCCACAGGAGAAAAGGAGGCTAAAAAGCTAAAAAGAGAGGCACAGTACTACACCATCATAAACAACACCCTGTATAAAAGAGGGATCTCAGTACCATTACTAAAATGCGTACCTACTTTCCACACAAGGGAAGTATTAGAAGAGGTACACAGCGGCATGTGCGGTAATCATCTCGGAGCACGAGCTCTTGCCAAAAAGATACTCCGGGCAGGATTTTACTGGCCAACTTTACAAAAAGAATCTACAGAATTCGTAAAGACATGTCCACCATGTCAGAAATATGCCAACTTCCATATTGCCCCACCAGAAGAACTCATCAGCGTGACCGCACCTTGGCCTTTTGCGAAGTGGGGACTCGACCTTCTCGGCCCCTTTCCCCAGGGATCGGGACAAGTTAAATTCCTCATAGTAGGGGTAGATTATTTCACAAAGTGGATCGAGGCAGAACCCTTAGCCAACGCCACTGCCCAGAGAAGCCGGAAGTTCTTATACAGAAACATTGTCACAAGATTCGGGGTCCGACATTCAATAACCACAGACAATGGCACCCAATTCACAGATGCGGGCTTCAGGAAACTAGTAGCCGACTTGAATATAAAGCATCAGTTTACCTCTGTCGAACACCCTCAAGACAACGGACAGGCCGAAGCCGCCAATAAAGTCATATTGGCAGGGTTAAAACGAAGACTACAAAATGCAAAAGGAGCTTGGGCAGAGGAGCTTCCACAAGTCCTATGGGCATATCGAACGACGCCACATTCCACCACAAAGGAATCCCCATTCCGGTTAACATACGGAACGGAGGCAATGATTCCAATAGAAATTGAGGAAGGATCGCACAGGGCAGTCCATTATAATGAGGGAGCAAACTCCCAACCTCAGAGGGAAGAACTCGACCTACTACCTGAGATCCAGGAAAGAGCTCGGATTAGGGAAGAAGCACTAAAACGTCGAATGGCTTCCAGATACAACCAAAGGGTAGTACCAAGGAGTTTCACTGAGAACGATCTCATCTTGATCTGAAATGATATAGGAACAACTCAACCCGGAGAAGGAAAGCTGGCAGCCAATTGGAAAGGACCATACCGGGTCATAAAAGTACTCGGGAAGGGCTACTACATAGTGTCCAAACTTGACAGACGGGAGCTGCCAAGGTCATGGCACGCTTGCAACCTAAGAAGGTACTACAGTTAGAAAGGATAAAGGATCTCACCATTGGATGCACTCTTTTTCCTGAAAAGGTTTTTTAATGAGGCACCAGGTCGAGACCTATACCATACCCAACTTAAGAGGATGAAAAAATTCCCACATGTACATATTTGCATTTTTCTCTGAATAAAATTTATCTAGGTATTCTACAAGATTTCAAGACGCATTATTCTGAAGTATTCATCATCCGATTATAAAGCTACAGGTCGGCAAAAAGTGAGAAACAAATTCACTGCACGACCACGATAAAGACAAATCGTCCGATAAAGGTGAAAACCCGATTCACCTAAAGGACGAGCTCGATATGCCAACCACTTCCTACAAATCGGCAAAGATGAACAGAGAATAATGTAAGAAGTTATCGAAAGCAATCTAGAAAAGAACCTGACGAGGTCTTACGGATAGCTAATATAATAACTTAATAAGGCTGGCCGACATCAAAAAATCGGGCCAAGCCAAACTAAGTTATCAGTGAATTCCTGGAAAGAGGTATGGCCAACCCTACTAAAGAGGAATTGCTATAACTTAGAAGAGATCAACCTAACGAAGTCGGTCTCCTACAAAGATAAGTTATAAAAGTAATCCCTGAAAGAGACCTGACAAAGGTCCAAGAAAGAGGATTACAAAAATAACTTAGAAGAGATCGACCTAACGAAGTCTGTCTCCTACAAAGATAAGTTATAAAAGTAATCCCCGAAAGAGACCTGACAAAGGTCCAAGAAAGAGGATTACAAAAATAACTTAGAAGAGATCGACCTAACGAAGTCGGTCTCCTACAAAGATAAGTTATAAAAGTAATCCCTGAAAGAGACCTAACAAAGGTCCAAGAAAGAGGATTACCAAAATAACTTAGAAGAGATCGACCTAACGAAGTCGGTCTCCTACAAAGATAAGTTATAAAAGTAATCCCTGAAAGAGACCTAACAGAGGTCCAAGAAAGAGGATTACAAAAATAACTTAGAAAGAGATCGACCTAACGAAGTCGGTCTCCTACAAAGATAAGTTATAAAAGTAATCCCTGAAAGAGACCTTACAGAGGTCCAAAAAGAGGATTATAAAAATAACTCATAAAGGGATATTACGCCAAAGAAAGCATAAATGCGAGCTTCAAAAAGCCACCATAATCAACCTCAGAAAGTGGCCTTTTGTTTTTCAAAATGAAGTTACCAGGCAGGCAACTTAAAAATGTCAGACGAGAAAAATAAAGAGTTTAAAAAGCCCACACATTGGGCCATCTACACAAAAAAAAGTTATAGAAAAGTTTCCACAAAACGCCCACAAGTCGGGCCAACTACAAATCAACAGAAGTTTTCTCAGCAGCATCGGGAGCTTTCTTAGTGGCAACAGAATTAGGATAACGAGGGCGAGCTTGAATAGGCACAGCGTCAACAGTTCCATCATCTCGGTTCAGGATTTGGCAATCCGGATCAGCTGTAACAGGAGAAACCGAGGAGGTTGACACTTTGAGAGAAGGAACTGGAGGAGGGTCAGCATCATCATCATCTTAGTCGTCAGGGACAATCTTGCCATCCCTCACCACATTGTCCAAACTGACAAGAGACAAGTCGGCATCAGGGGCAACAACGCGAAACTACTCCATCAGATTCTCGGAGGCAGCAGTTACGCTACCTACAAGATGGCCCTGAAGCTCACCATAATCAGCCCGAGCAGTCTCCAACTCACTCCGAAGGCGCATGATTTCCCTATAAGCGGAGACATAGCTGTCCTTATGCTTCAGGGCCATGTCTTCAGCCAGCCTCAAAGAAGCAGAAAGGGCGATAGAACTAGCTTTTTCACCCTCCAACTCCTTCTCCACCTTTTCCAACTTCACCTCCAACTCCTCCTTCAGGCCCTTGATCCGATTAAACTCCGATTTGGCCTCCTCCATAAAAGATTTGGTGGCATGAATCGGAATCCCCTGAATTGTCCGGAAAATAGCCGCACTCATATGAGCCATCTTCACACTATTCTTGGCCATAAAATACAGGTGCTGAAGGAGAGACACATCGTCCATGGAAAGTCCACCATAGGGAGCAATTTGCTGATCAATAAATTCAACGGCATCAAAGTTGGGGGCATCCAGATTGAAGGGTTCAATGGTTTTTTTCTTTTTACTAGGAGGGGGACCAGAAGCTACAGTAGATGATTAGGGAGGATCAACTAGGCGGACCCGAGGAACAGGAATTACTTTCCTCGGTCCAGGGGAACTCGGTACAGGAGGCTTCAAAGGAATCTGAGAAGATCCCTCTCCGGCCACCTTGGCCGAGATGTTCAGAGCAGCAGTGGCCTTCTTCGCCTTTTTAAAGGCCTTCAAAGAATCAGTATTTTTTGACATCTCTGCAAATATAGCAACAGCCAAGAGTTACAAATGTAATGTAGAGAAAGGAAAAACAAGTATAAAAGCAAAGCCAAACAAAATACCCAGAACAGTTCAAACCAAGGAAGGATCATTCAAAAATCTCTTCGTATCAAGATGAGGTGGTTTACCCCAAAGATCCTCGAGGACAACCACAAAAGCATGCTCAACGTCATCTAGCATCTCCCAAGTGTAGTGAGATACTCGTACATCTTTTTGCCACTCTAGGGTGAAGGAGGGCTCGTCGTTTTCATCAAGAAAAAAGGGGCGGACCCCCTCAACAGCTCGAACTTTGAAAAAGTAGTTCTTAAAGTCCTTAAAAGACTCATCATACATAGCAAACACTTTGTGCCCCTGGGCGGACTGAAAAGAAACCGAAGAAGCTTTCTTCTTTGAGGAACCACCAGGCTTGGCGGAAACAAACAAATAAAGGAACAAAGTCTGGGAAGGAGATACATCTAGTTCACGGCAGAGAAGTTGAAAAATCTTAATAAAACCCCAGGAATTGGGGTGAAGCTGGGAAGGAGCAATATTACACGACCACAGCAGGTCGGTCTCAAAGGCGGTAAAAGGAAAAGAAACGTTCAACTGACTGAAAAAGTACTCGTAGGCATAAAAGAAGGGACGCTCTCCCTCAACAGAAGTCAGAAAGCAAACCCTCTCGTCAAAGTCAGGGGCAAAAAGCTCATAATCCTCCTCACGAGCATTGTTACCACAAATCCTATGTCGCTTCCTCAGTTCAGCACAGAACTCGGCATCCACAATAGAAACACACAACAAGACAAGGGAGTCCAGCCAGTCGGACATCCCCTCGGGAACTCTGGAAAACATTTCTACAATGTTATTGTGAGAAGACATAGGGCCAACTAATCCTACAAGGAAGAAAAGAAGACGGGGTTACTAAAAATATCTCGGAGAAGGTAGAAAGCAAACTGAAATATCATACAGACGAGGCATGCAGAAAAGGAAAACCCCAAGACTCAAACCAAAAGTCTTGGGGCATCCTTTGGAGGCAGCAACAACAAAGCAAGGTCCCTGGGAAAAACCTACACCCCAACGTTTCTCGAAAATAAGGAAACAAGGCCTAAAGCAACAAGCATTTCCTACAGCAAGATAAAAAACGAAAAGTCATTAAAGCAGCTACCTTTCTACAGTCTACCAGCAAAAGCACTGTCAATGTCAACAATGCCAAACAGAAAAACACCAAAGATACAACCTTTTCCAGAATTAGGCAAAAAACACCATCAAAATTACAAACAGGAAAGGCGATGACAAGCGAAAGCTCTAAAGGCATTAGGCAAAAAGCGATCATAAAAGAAGCCCCAGAACACACGGCGATAAACAGGCACGACAAATGCAAAAAGATTCAAGTTTTTCAAACAAGCATGCAAGCAAAACCAAAACTTTATCATAAACCGAAGGTCAAAAAGCAAAAGAAGTACGGAAACGGAAGGTAGAAACCAAACCTGGAAAGTCCTGAAGAAAATGGGAAACTGGGGCAGGAGAACGTCTCTCAAAGGAAGCACCAACGAAGTACCAAAACGAAGCGGCGCAGAGAAAGAGTAAGGCAGAACAGAGCAAACACAGAGGAAAAATTAAAAACGGGAGAAGAGAGAAATGCGAATAAGTTACGAAATGCGTGAAGAAGAAAAACCATTTTCTGGGTTTTTCAAAATTAAAATAAAAGGGCCTAGGAGAAACAGGGCAATTAATGTTAAAATAAAGGCATTAAACCCTCGCACGTTTCCAAAGCGCCGATATAAAGGCGCGCGCTTTTAGAAGAAAACGTTCTACATTCAAAAACTTCTACAAGGGGAATCGACAAAATGCTTGAGTTCGGCCTCAAGAAGGACCGAAGTCTAAGGACTCGACCTCAGAAAAGAAGACCGAGCTCAAGCAGGGGCACTGTTCATACCCTGGGTCGAGCTATCTGACCTGGGATGATTGAAGATAAAGCGACCGACCTCTTCAGGATAGACTATCCGACCTCTTCTCAGAGAGCTCGGCCAAATCGACAAGAGAGCCCAATAAAGGGCCCAAATAGAGGAACACGACCCAAATCCTAAGACGGCCTAAGCCTATAGAGATAAGGGCGGTTCCGCTGAAGATACGCTGACCTCAACCCTAAAGATAAAGATAAGATAAGATAACTAACTTATCTTATCCAACAAAGGTCACGTCTCAACATTATAAATACACTGAAGCACCCAGGTATAACTCATACTCTGATTCTACTCAATACCTGCTTAATACCCTTGCTAACTTAAGCATCGGAGTCCCTTGCAGGTACCCCCCACCCTCCGGGGACGAAGGATCAGCACCACCACAAAGTCCAACAAGTTGGACACACCAGTTCCGGCCGCTGTACACCTGCCGGACACATCGGCTCCGACCAACACCGAAGATCTCGTCCGAGATCGTCTTACAGTTTCAGGTAACCCACGGAACATCTGGGATGAGCCATATCTCTTCAAGAAGTGTTCAGATGGAATCCTTAGAAGATGTGTCTCGAAAGAAGAAGGACGAGATGTCCTATGGAATTGCCACGGCTCATGCTATGGAGGCCATTTTGGAGGGGACAGAACTGCAACAAAGGTATTACAAAGCGGATTCTTTTGGCCCACCCTTTTCAAGGATGCCAAAGAACTAGTAAAGAGCTACAATGAATGCTAAAGATCTGGAAACTTGCCCAAAAGAAATGAGATGCCACAAAATTTCATTTTGGAACTGGAACTGTTTGATGTGTGGGGAATCGACTTCATGGGACCATTCCCATCCTCATATTCAAACAAGTACATCTTAGTAGCAGTGGATTACGTTTCCAAGTGGGTAGAGGCTATTGCCACTCCAACGAATGATAACAAGATGTTCGTGAACTTCCTCAGGAAGAATATCTTTAGCCGTTTTGGAGTCCCCCGAGCACTCATCAGTGATGGAGGGAGTCATTTTTGTAACAGACCACTAGAAGCTCTCCTCCTACGATACGGGGTTGATGCATGGAAACTTGTCTCCCAACAAATCTCCCTTCGGCAAGTATACCGAATTATCGTCAAGTAAAACTCACTATAAAGTGAGGTCGACTCCCACAAGGATTGATTGTTCAAGCAACTTTAGTTAGAAGAATATGCTAGTTGAGCTAAACAGAATCTAGATTGAGATGCAGAAATTTAAATGACTAGAACATAAATAGCAGAAATTAAAGTGCAGAATCTTAAATGGGGAATTGGGGTAATGCTCATAAAAGTAAATAGCAGAAATTAAAGAGAATGGGTAAGATCATAAATGGGGAGATCATTGGGTTTAGGAGACGTTGCAATTCTCCGGATCAAGTTCATTCTCATCTCTTCCTCAATCATTGGGTTTAGAAGTCTTAACGTGACTTCTAACGTTCCTTCTCAATTCTTGGCCAACGTTAATGGGGGTCACTTTTCCCATTAACGTTGGCTTGTGCCCCTTTTTGCAAACGTTAATGGGAATCACTTTTCCCATTAACGTTGCTTGCCTTTTGCCTCCTACGTTAGGTCTTACGTTAGCTTAGCTAACGTAGCTCTTAACGTGGGCACCTATCACCTTCGAGAGTGTTAGTGACACTCACCTTTGTCACTAACGCTCTAATTGCCTTAATCCCCTACGTTAGAACCCACGTTAACTAAGTTAACGTGGCTTTTAACGTAGTAATGAAGCCATCTTCCAACGTTAGTGACAAAAGTGAGTGTCACTAATGTTGGTTCTTTGAACCCCACTCCACGTTAACTTTCACGTTAACAATATTAACGTAAGAGTTAACGTAGGCAATGAAAATGATCCAACGTTAGTGACAAAAGTGAGTGTCACTAACATTGGCATTGTTGATCTTTGTCCACATTAGAGTTCACGTTAACTTAGTTAACGTGACTCTTAACGTGGGGCATTGCCTAGTTTCCCAACGTTAGTGGTGTTCACTTTTACCACTAACGTTGAGGAGAAACGTTATTGGAGTTCACGTTTCTCATTAACGTGGAGTCCTCCTTTCTTTCTACGTTAAGTGCCACGTTAACTTAGTTAACGTGGCTCTTAACGTAGTCTATGAATGGCTTCGCAAGCGTTATTGGTGATCACTTTTCTCATTAACGTTGCAAGCCAATTGGCATCCCACGTTAGTAGTCACGTTAACTAAGTTAACGTGAATGCTAACGTGATTCTTCCATGCTTCATTTGTCCTGAAATCAAGCAATTAAAGTGCATCAAAACTCTAGCCAAAATCATGAGATTATGCATCATTAAAATATCATGTAATTCTGGCAAAAATCTCATGAAATTATGCAAAATTCACAATAGTTGCTTGAATGAAGGTGTAAGTGTATTTTCACCCAAAAATTGCCTTGTTTACTAGGAAAATGCATGAAACTACCCTAAAACAGTAAAGAAAAGGTCAGTGAAACTGGCCTAGATGCCCTGGCATCACAACACCAAACTTAAAGCTTGCTTGTCCCTAAGCAAGTACTGAAGCATAAGAAAAATGAAATAAAAGAACAAGAAGAAAAGATGGGAATAGCATTCATGGTTCATGGAGTTTCATGCATAGCAACTTAGGTTCTTTCCTTTTAGGTTTCAAGCCTTTATCAAATCCCTAGTCACTCTCTTGATTGCATCCCTTGAGGCTTCTTTCTTATTGATCCTTCTCTTTAAGCTTATTACATTTTTCTTTTGGCTAAGTGCTTTGTAAGAGGGCGACTTTTTATGATAAGCTTTCAGCCAACACTCCTAAACCAGTTGGTTTTAAGGTGCTAGGTGTTAAGACACCCCTAAGGACTTACTCCCTCAAGTCTCTTTCCCTCATACATACACACCACAGGCACATGGTTTGTTATTCTTTCTTTCTTTAGACCTTGGTGTCCAGCACCTCTTTGGGTTACTAAGTGCTCTGTAACAAGGGTTACTCTTGATAGTGGACTTTCAGCTGATAATCCCGGATTAGTTAATCCAAGTTACCAAGTGATAAGGCACCCCTAAGAGCTTATTCAACCAAGTATATCCCTTGTACATAAACACCACAGACACATGCCTCAGTTTCACAACCCTTGGTGCCTAGCATTGTTCCTTTTTGTGTTCCCCTTTTTATTTTCACTTGTATTACTCTTTTTCTTTTCTTGTTGGGATCTTATTATTTAGCTAGCCACAAGAAATGTGTCTCAAATTTATGACTTAGGATGGATAGTTGCTTTCTTTCCTTTCTTGGTGAACCAACTTAGCTTACTAATCATCCTACCACAAACACTTAGAATGCACTTCACAAAATGACTCGATTCTTGTTCTTTCCATAACATTTTCTTTTTGATTAACTTAAAGAGACAAGCATACAAGTAGGCAAGATGACAGTGAGCATTCAAGACATTAGGCTCAATAACATAGACCTAAGCAATGAAAATTAAAGACAGACTTGAAATGGTTCCAACTAACGAGCAACTATTAATCAAAGGTACATTTGGACTTTCAATTTTAACATTCTCAGCATATGGAATTAAGTAACAATACAACCTTCGAGTGATGGTTTCTAGTTGTCCTCCTCTTTGTCATCATCCATAGTCTTTGCTACTTTACCTCCTTGGACGAAGGTGCACCATTTCCTTATAAGGTTCCTGCAAAGTTATTGGAAGTTGCTTGTTCCCGAAGCACTTGAAAAATAGTTAGCTTGCATGTATGCTAGTGAACTTCTAAACTGAATTTGGTGTGTGAACACCAAACTTAGTTTCTTGCCCAGTACAAAAGTTTGCATACATGCAGAGAACCTTATATCTTGTTGTTAACAAAACAATTCTTAATGGAAACTAAACTACAGCTAAGTGATTCCCTTGATTGGTTGGAGCTAGCAATGTGTTTTTGGGGGTGTAGTGTGATTCTAACTAATATCTTTGGTGGAACACCAAACCTAGAATTATACTTTCACTCTTGGATTGTTTTGGTGTGGAATACCAAACTTAGCTCCTCGCAATACAGGGGAAACAACTTGTGATATTTATTGAGGTGAAGATGATAAGGAAACAACCTCAGGTTGGGTTACCTCCCAACAGAGCGCTCTTTTAGCGTCGCTAGCTCGACGATTCCTCCATTACTTGAGATGATACTTTACTCTGGGGTTTTCCCCCATGTTGCCCATATAATGCTTCAGCCTTTGTCCGTTCACAGTGAAAGTCCTCTCTGAACTTTCATCCATGATTTCTATGTGTCCATATGGCGAGACTTTTGTGACAAGAAAAGGTCCAGACCACCTTGATTTGAGTTTTCCTGGGAACAGTCTCAATTTGGAATTGTAGAGGAGTACTTGTTGCCCCTTTTCGAAACTCCTGGGTGCAATATGCATGTCATGTCTTCTCTTTGTTTTTTCTTTATAAATCTTGGCATTCTCATAGGCTTGTGATCTAAATTCCTCCATCTCTTGCAGCTGCAAGATCCTCTTTGCACCAGCAGTAATGCTGTCAAAATTTAGTATCTTGAGAGCCCAGAGAGCTTTGTGTTCTAGCTCCAGCGGTAAATGACAAGCTTTCCCATACACCAGTTGATATGGGGACATTCCAATTGGTGTTTTGAATGTTGTTCGGTATGCCCAAAGAGCGTCATCTAGCTTATTCGCCCAATCCTTTCTTGATTTACCTACAGTCTTTTCCAAAATTCTTTTTAGCTCTCGGTTGGATATCTCAGTTCGCCCGCTTGTTTGGGGGTGGTAAGGTGTGGCAACCTTATGTTTTACCCCATATCATAGGAGGAGAGCTTCTAGTGGTCTGTTACAAAAATGACTCCCTCCATCACTGATAAGTGCTCTGGGGACTCCAAAACGGCTAAAGATGTTCTTCCTGAAGAAGTTCATGACCATCTTGTTATCATTCGTTGGAGTGGCTATAGCCTCTACCCACTTGGAAACGTAATCCACTGCTACCAAGATGTACTTGTTTGAGTATGAGGTTGGGAATGGTCCCATGAAATCGATTCCCCACACATCAAACAGTTTCAGTTCCAGAATGAAATTTTGTGGCATCTCATTTCCTTTGGGCAAGTTTCCAGATCTTTGGCATTCATTGCAGCTCTTTACTAGTTCTTTAGCATCCTTAAAAAGGGTGGGCCAAAAGAATCCGCTTTGTAACACCTTTGCTGCAGTTCTGTCCCCTCCAAAATGGCCTCCAAAGCATGAGCCGTGGCAATTCCATAGGACCTCTCGTACTTCTTCTTCCGAGACACATCTTCTAAGGATTCCATCTAAACACTTCTTGAAGAGATATGGATCATCCCAGACAAAATATTTTGCATCATTTATGAGCTTTCTTTTTTGATGTTTATTGATCCCTAGAGGTAGAGCCCCGGTTGCCTTGAAGTTGGCAATGTCTGCAAACCATGGTGCTTTGTGAATTGTCAACAATTGCTCATCAGGGAAGAGCTCGTTCACACTTGTATCATGTGTTCCACCTTCCTCATGATGGATTCTGGATAAGTGATATGCTACCTTGTTCTCCACTCCTTTCTTGTCTCTGATTTCAATATTGAATTCCTACAACAATAAGATCCATCTTATTAGTCTTGGTTTTGATTCTTGCTTGGCAAATAAATATTTAAGTGCTGTATGATCTGTGAAAATAATCACTTTAGCACCAATGAGATATGATCTGAACTTGTCACATGCAAAAATTATTGCTAGCAACTCCTTTTCAGTAGTGGTATAGTTTCTTTGAGCATTATTGAGGATTTTGCTAGCATAGTATATCACATGGACTAAATTATCTTTCCTCTGCCCTAACACGGCCCCAAGTGCAAAATCAAATGCATCACACATCAATTCAAAGGGTAAGTTCCAATCAGGTGGGGAAATGATAGGAGCAGAGGACAATTTCTTTTTCAAGTTTTCAAATGCTAGCATGCATTTCTCATCAAAATTAAATGGTGTATCAGACATTAGGAGATTGCTTAAAGGCTTGGCTATCTTTGAAAAATATTTAATAAACCTTCTATAAAAGCCAGCATGCCCCCAAAAACTCCTAATTGCCTTGACATCATTGGGTGGAGGTAACTTTTCAATTAGCTCCACCTTAGCTCTGTCTACCTCAATGCCTTGATTAGAAACTTTATGGCCAAGAACTATTCCCTCTGTCACCATGAAGTGACATTTTTCCCAGTTCAAGACTAAGTTAGTTTCTTGACATCTTTTCAATACCAAGGCAAGATGGGTTAGGCAACTAGGGAAGGAATTTCCAAATACTGAGAAGTCATCCATGAAAACTTCAATGAACTTCTCTATCATATCTGAGAAGATGGAGAGCATGCAGCGTTGGAAGGTTGCGGGTGCATTACATAGCCCGAATGGCATGCGCCTATAGGCAAACACTCCATATGGCCAAGTGAATGATGTTTTCTTTTGGTCTCTTGGATCAACCACTATTTGGTTGTATCCTGAATACCCATCTAGAAAACAATAATATGCATGTCCCGCAAGTCTTTCCAACATTTGGTCCATGAAGGGAAGTGGGAAATGATCTTTTTTGTGGCCTCATTAAGTTTCCTGTAGTCAATACACATTCTCCAGCCTGTAATGGTTTTTGTAGGGATTAGCTCGTTCCTTTCGTTGGGCACCACAGTGATTCCCCCCTTCTTGGGAACCACCTGAACTGGACTGACCCATTGGCTGTCTGAGATTGGATAGATTACTCCTCCCTGCCATAACTTCATGACTTCTTTCTGCACTACTTCTTTTATTGCTGGATTTAACCTTCTTTGGGGCTGAATGAAAGGTCTGGCACCTTCTTCTAAGAGTGTCTTATGCATGCATATGGCTGAACTGATTCCCTTCAAGTCAGCAAGTGTCCATCCAATCGCATCTTTATGCCTTCGTATGACTTGAAGTAACTCTTCCTCTTGTTCTTGGCTGAGAGCTGAATTTATGATTATTGGATAGCTTTTATTTTCTCCCAAATATGCATACTTGAGAGTGATTGGCAGTGCCTTCTGCTCCAATTTGGGTGCTTCTTTTCTTTCTTCCTTCTCTTCTAGCCCACCTTAAACATGTATTTCAGCGGCTGCAGCTTCTTCGCTTGTTGCTAACTCCTCTTCTGTTGATGCTTCAAGCTCTTCTTTAAGAGTTTCTTGTACCAAAGCTTATACTGAGTCCAACCACATATATTCTCCCAATGAGTCATGTGGGTATCTCATGGCCTTAAACACATTGAATGTCATTTTCTCCTCGTGTAATCTGAGGACAAGTTCACCCTTTTGGACATCAATAATGGCTCCAGCAGTGGCTAAAAATGGCCTCCCCAGGATGATGGAGGTCTTAGCTCCTTCTTCCATGTCTACTACTACGAAATCTGCTGGGAAAATGAAGTCTCCCACCTTCACCAACAAGTCTTCTACTACCCTATGGGGAAATTTAAATGACCTGTCTGCTAGTTGGAGGGCCATTCTTGTTGGTTTGGCTTCTTCAATCTTCATCTTTTTCATCATTGCTAGAGACATTATATTTATGCTCGCTCCTAGATCACATAAGGCCTTTTCCACAGTGATTTCTCCAATGATACAAGGGATTTGGAAACTCCCAGGATCCTTCAATTTTTGAGGCAATTTGTGTTGGATGATGGCGCTGCATTCTTCTGTAAGTACCACAGTCTCATTATTCTTCCAGCTTCTCTTTTTGGTCATCAATTCCTTCAAGAACTTGGCATAGAGTGGCATTTGCTCGATTGCTTCAGCAAAGGGTATGTTTATTTGTAATTTCTTGAAGATTTCCAAGAATCTTGAGAATTGGTTGTCCTCTCCCTTCTTCTTTAATTGCAACTGCTGTGGGTATGGGGCCTTTGAGAGGCATGGATTGGGTACTTCTCTTTCTTGATGTGACTTGGGGATTGAGGTGTGAGATTCCTCATGTCCCTTGTTTTCTTCATCCAATTCCTTCTCTGGTGGTTTCTTGTGGGTCTCCTTCAATTCCTTCCCACTCCTGAGGGTGATGGCCTGACATTCTTCCCTTGGTATTGAGTTAATATTGTTGCAATTGTTGTGCCTAGGAGTTTGCTTGAATAAGAATTCAATCTGTGTTTTTAGTTTCTTGATGGCAGCATCTTGATTCTGCATGTTAGATTGCACTTCTTCCCAGAAATCTTTACTATCTTGAATATCTTTGCATAGAATTTTGAGTAGACCCTCAATTTTTGAAATCCTATCATCTGTGGATGATGGTGGGTTGAGATTAGGTGGTTGAGAAGGTTGGCTAGATGGATGTTGGTAATATCTCTGTGAGGTGTTTTGATGAGTGGCATTGTTGTTGGAGTTAAAGTTGGAACGTCTCAAATCTTGTCCTTGGTCTTGTTGGTTTCCCCATCCAAAGTTGGGGTGATTTCTCCATCCAAAGTTGTATGTTTTAGAGTATAGATCATGGACTTGTCTAGGTGAATTTCCCACATAGTTGGCTTGCTCCCAGTCACTTTCTTCTTCTATGTTTACTCCTTCATGAGTTGGTGATGAGGTGATGGCTGATGCAACTTGGTTCTCTTCCACCTTCTTGGTAAGATCTGCTAGCTGCTTGATGATCATCTTGTTTTGGGCTAACAGTGCATCCATGTGGTTCAGCTCCATTACTCCTCTAGTGTTACTTCTTTCAGAGGCATAGAAGTAGTCATTCTCAGCAACTGTTTCAATGACATCTATGGCTTCTTCAACGGTTTTCTTCTTGTTTAAAGAACCTCCTGATGAATGATCTAAAGCCTTATTTGACTCATAGGAATGACCTTCATAGAAGATGTGAAGTTGAACCCACTCATTAAATATCTCTGGTGGGCATCTTCTTGTCAAGTCTTTGAATCTCTCCCATGCTTCATAAAGTGTCTCACCATCTTGTTGCCTGAAAGTCTGCACCCTAGTTCTTAGCCTATTAATCTTTTGAGGAGGATAAAATCTTGCTAAAAACTTGTTCACTCTCCCAATCTGTCAGGCTTTCTTTTGGGAAGGATTCAAGCCACTTTGTTGCCTTGTCCCTGAGTGAAAAGGGGAACAAGAGCAACCTATAGACATCCGGGTGGACTCCATTTGTCTTCACTGTGTCACAAATCCTCAAGAAGGTGGTCAAGTGTTGGTTAGGGTCTTCTTGAGCACTTCCTCCAAATGAGCAATTATTTTGCACCAAAGTGATGAGCTGAGGTTTTAGCTCGAAATTGTTGGCATGAATAGTGGGTTTCTGAATGCTGCTCCCACAGTTTCCTGGATTAAGATTGATATAGGATCCTAAGACCCTCCTTTCATGCCCAACCCGGTTTGCATGGCCTTCTCTGGCATGATTATGAGCTTTTTCTTCATGATTGTTCTCCAAATTCTCTTCCATGTTGGGTTCAAAATACTCTTCCTCTTCTTCAGCACCAACAATTCTTTTTCCTCTTGCTTCCCTTTTTCGTCTCCAAAGGGTTCTTCAGGCTCTGAATCAAAGGATGTTGAGATTCCTTCTCTTCTCCCTGTCAAACAACAAACAGAATGCACAATAGGAGATATAGTGAAGACAAGTTTTGTTAGAATGATTGTTAGTGTGAGTGATGCAATTTATCAAACAGTTAGTGGGTTAGTGAGCTGAATTATGATAAACTAAGAAAAGAGAACAGAAAATAGAGAGGGTATAGGGGGTGAGAAAGAAATTAAGATCAAACTAAGGTAATTTATTGAATATAGAAAAGAATAATGGAAAAAAAATGCTCAATCTAGTGATCTTCTAACTTAATCATTGTTGATTCAAAATCAATCCCCGGTAACGGTGCCATAAACTTGATGCATGGAAACTTGTCTCTCAACAAATCTTCCTTCGGCAAGTATACCGAATTATCGTCAAGTAAAACTCACTATAGAGTGAGGTTGAATCCCACAAGGATTGATTGGTCAAGCAACTTTAGTTAAAAGAATATGCTAGTTGAGCTAAACAGAATCTATATTGAGATGTAGAAATTTAAATGACTAGAAAGTAAAAAGCAGAAATTAAAGTGCAGAATCATAAATGGGGAATTGGGGTAGTGCTCATAAAAGTAAATAGCAGAAATTAAAGAGAATGGGTAAGATCAGAAATGGGGAGATCATTGGGTTTAGGAGATGTTGCAATTCTCCTGATCAAGTTCATTCTCATCTCTTCCTGAATCAATGCATTCATTGATCTCCTTGGCAATCTTAAGTGATTGAATCCCAATTCCTTGGTAATCTAATCTCTCAAATCTTGATCAATAGCCAATTTCTTGGTCAATTGCTCACGAGAAGAGACGAAGTATGGTCACTGATTATACCACACACATTTTCCAATTCAAGTATTGTGGGGATTATAGTCACATATCCATCCCAACCCAAATTGGTCCAGCATGAGAAAGCAATTCTAGCATGATCTCTTCATTCCTCTTCCAAGGTTCCGAAGAGATCCAATTATGGAGAGTCTCTTTTCCAATATAACTAACCAATTGAATTAAGATTGAAAGCTTTCTAGTAAAATCAAGAGAAAAAATAGAAGAAGAATAATGAAAACTAATATTGATCCATCAAATTACAGCAGAGCTCCCTAACCCAATGAAAGGGGTTTAGTTGTTCATAGCTCTAGGAATCAAAAATGGCAGAAAAGAAGAATCCATGCTAGAAGTACAAAAAAGTAAATATGCAGAGAGTAGTTCTCCAAGATGCCAAAAGTCCCTATCTAGTTCAAAACTACTCCTATATATACTAGTCTTTATGATCTTCTAGTGAGTTTTTCAAGTCTTGGATGTGGGCCCAGCTTGCAGAGAAATATGAATTAGGCTTGGGCATTTAGTGAGATTAATCATGGAATACATTTCTGGGTGCGAGAACGTTAGTGGCATTCACCTTTTCCACTAACGTTCCACCCTTATATGCCCACGTTATTCTCAACGTTAGAAGTCTTAACGTGACTTCTAACGTTCCTTCTCAATTCATGGCCAACGTTAATGGGACTCACTTTTCCCATTAACATTGGCTTGTGCCCCTTTTCACAAACGTTAATGGGAATCACTTTTCCCATTAACGTTGCTTGCCTTTTGCCTCCTACGTTAGGTCTTACGTTAGCTTAGCTAACGTAGCTCTTAATGTGGGCACCTATCACCTTTGAGAGCGTTAGTGACACTCACCTTTATCACTAACGCTCTAATTGCCTTAATCCCCTACGTTAGAACCCACGTTAACTAAGTTAACATGGCTTTTAACGTAGTAATGAAGCCATCTTCCAACGATAGTGACAAAAGTGAGTGTCACTAACGTTGGTTCTTTGAACCTCACTCCACGTTAACTTTCACGTTAACAATATTAACGTGAGAGTTAACGTAGGCAATGAAAATGATCCAATTTTAGTGACAAAAGTGAGTGTCACTAACGTTGGCATTGTTGATCGTTGTCCACGTTAGAGTTCACGTTAACTTAGTTAACGTGACTCTTAACGTGGGGCATTGCCTAGTTTCCCAACGTTAGTGGTGTTCACTTTTACCACTAACGTTGAGGAGAAACGTTATTGGAGTTCACGTTTCTCATTAACGTGGAGTCCTCATTAAGTACCACGATAACTTAGTTAACGTGGCTCTTAATGTAGGCTATGAATGGCTTCGCAGGCGTTATTGGTGATCACTTTTCTCATTAACGTTGCAAGCCAATTGCCATCCCACATTAGTAGTCACGTTAACTAAGTTAACGTGAATGCTAACGTGATTCTTCCATGCTTCATTTGTCCTGAAATCAAGCAATTAAAGTGCATCAAAGCTCTAGCCAAAATCATGAGATTATGCATCATTAAAATATCATGTAATTCTGGCAAAAATCTCATGAAATTATGCAAAATTCACAATAGTTGCTTGAATGAAGGTGTAAGTGTATTTTCACCCAAAACTTGCCTTGTTTACTAGGAAAATGCATGAAACTACCCTAAAACAATAAAGAAAAGGTCTGTGAAACTGGCCTAGATGCCCTGGCATCAGGGGTAAAACATAAGGTTACCACACCTTACCATCCCCAAACAAGTGGGCAAACTGAGATATCCAACAGAAAGCTAAAAAAGATTTTGGAAAAGACTGTGGGTGCATCAAGAAAGGATTGGTCAAAGAAGTTGGATGATGCTCTTTGGGCGTACCGAACAGCCTTCAAAACACCAATTGGAATATCCCCATATCAACTGGTGTATGGGAAAGCTTGTCATTTACCACTGGAGCTGGAACACAAAGCTCTCTAGGCTCTCAAGATACTAAATTTTGACAGCATTGCTGCTGGTGCAAAGAGGATCTTGCAGCTGCAAGAGATGGAGGAATTTAGATCACAAGCCTATGAAAATGCCAAGATTTATAAAGAAAAGGCAAAGAGAAGACATGACCTGCATCTTGCACCCAGGAGTTTCGAAAAGGGGCAACAAGTACTCCTCTACAATTCCAAATTGAGACTGTTCCCAGGAAAACTCAAATCAAGGTGGTCCGGACCTTTTCTTGTCACAAAAGTCTCGCCATATGGGCACATAGAAATCATGGATGAAAGTTCAGAGAGGACTTTCATTGTGAACGGACAAAGGCTGAAGCATTATATGGGCAACATGGGGGAAAACCCCAGGGTAAAGTATCACCTCAAGTAATGGAGGAGTCGTCGAGCTAGCGACGCTAAAAGAGCGCTCTGTTAGGAGGCAACTCAACCTGAGGTAGTTTCGTTTTCATTTTCATTTCAATAAAGATCACAAGTGTTTTCCCGGTATTGCGAGGAGCTAAGTTTGGTGTGCCACACCAAAACAATCCAAGAGTAAAAGTGTAATTCTAATTTTGGTGTTCCACCAAAGATATTAATTAGAATCACACTACCAAAACACATTGCTAGCTCCAACCAATAAGGGGAACCGCTTAGCTGTAGTTTAGTCTTTAGTTAATAATGGTTTTGTTAACAACATGATATGAGGTTCTCTGCATGTATGCAAACTTTTGTACTGGGCAAGGAATTAAGTTTGGTGTTCACACACCAAATTCAGTCCAGAAGTTCACAAGCATACATGCAAGCTAACTATTTATCAAGTGTTTCGGGAACAAGCAACTTCCAATAACTTTACAGGAACCTTATGAGGAAATGGTGCACCTTCATCCAAGGAAGTGAAGTAGCAAAGACTATGGATGATGATAAAGAGGAGGGCAACTAGAAACCATCACCTGAAGGTTATATTGTTACTTAATTCCATGTACTGAGAATGTTAAAATTGGAAGTCCAAATGCACCTTTGATTAATAGTTACTCGTTAGTTGGAACCTTTTCAATTCTGTCTTTAAAGTTTCTCACAGCTTAAGTCTATGTTTGCTAGTCTGAATGTCACTGCATCTTTTCCTTGCTTAATTGTATGCTTGCCCTTTTGAATCAAATGAAAAGAGAATGAGTGTTTTATAAAGGACCAGAGGGGAGTTCATATTATGGAGTAAGTTCCTAAGTTTGTGGTGTAATCATAAGTTAGCTAAGTTGGTTCACTAACAAGGTGGGAAGACAACTATCTGTCCTGAATCATATGCTTGAAACACACCCCATGAGGCTAAATAACAAGATCCTAATAAGAAAAAGTGAAAGAACAATCAAAGTTGAAGAATAAAAGAAAAAAATAGCAAGAAAAGAGGCTAGGCACCAAGGGTTTGAGTCTTGAGGAATGTGTCTGTGGTGTTCTTGTACCAAGGATCTGCTTGGATTACTAAGCTCTCAGGGGTGCTTTATCACCTAGTGACTTGGGTTAACTAACCCGGGATTATCAGCTGAAAGTCCACTATCAAGAGCAATCCTTGCTACAGAGCATTTAGTAGCCCAAAGAGGTGCTGGCCACCAAGACCTCAAGGAAGGAAAATAAACAAACCATGTGCCTATGGTGTGTATGTATGGAGGAGAGGCTTGAGGAAGTAAGTCCTTAGGGGTGTTTCAACACCTAGCACCTTGAACCAACTGGTTCGGGAGTGTTGGCTGAAAGCTTATTCTAAAGAGTTGCCCCCTTACAGAGCACTTAGCCCAAGAACACAAATAAGCACTAAAATGACAACAAAAGGATCAATGAATAAAAGTCTCAGGGGATGCAATCAAGTGAGTATTCTTGGATATGATAAAGGTCTGAAAGCCAGTGAAGAAACGAACCTAAGTTGCAATGCATGAAACCACCATAAAACCAGGGACATGACTTCCACAAGAATGACTCATTTCTCTTAGAATTTCATTCATCATTCTCTTGTTCCAGGTACTTGCTTAGGGACAAGCAAGCTTTAAGTTTGGTGTTGTGATGCCAGGGCATTTTGGCCAGTTTTACTGACCTATCTTTACTATTTTTAGGGTAGTTTCATGCATTTTCTTAAGAAATAAGATAGTTTTGGGTGGATATACACTTACATCTTGATTCAAGCATACATTGTGCACTTTACATGATTTCATGAGAATTTTGCATGAATTATATGACAAATTGGATGATGCATGACTCATGACTTATACTAGAACTTTGATGCACTTTGTTGCTTGATTTCAGGACAAAAAAAGCAAAGAAGAACCACGTTAGCAGCCACGTTAGTTTAACTAACGTGACCTCTAACGTGGAATGGGAGCTAGCTTGCAAAGTTAGTGAGAAAGGTAATCGCCAATAACGCCCTCGAAGCCATCATAGCCCACGTTAAGAGTCACGTTAACTAAGTTAACGTGAACTCTAACGTGGAAGAAGACAACAAGGCCAACGTTAGTGACACTCTCCTTTGTCACTAACGTTGGACCAAGCTCATAATTGGCCACGTTAGTTGCCACGTTAACTTTGTTAACGTGGACTCTAACGTTAAGAAGCAAAAGAGAAGCCAACGTTAGTGACATTCACCTTTGTCACTAACATTGGCAAAGCCTACATAAGCCACGTTAACTCCCACGTTAACTTAGTTAACGTGGAAGCTAACGTGGAGAGAGCAATTAATCGACAACGTTAGTGACACTTACATTTGTCACTAACATTGCGATGAACACCTAAGAGCCACCATAAGCAACGTTAACTCCCACGTTAACTTTGTTAACGTGGAAGCTAACGTGGATAAAGAGATGATAAGCCAATGTTAGTGACACTCACCTTTGTCACTAATGCTGGAGATGGCTAGCATTACTACG
Organism: Arachis stenosperma; assembly: GCF_014773155.1. NCBI lineage: Eukaryota > Viridiplantae > Streptophyta > Magnoliopsida > Fabales > Fabaceae > Arachis > Arachis stenosperma. The sequence continues at coordinate 68,213,783 of NC_080380.1, forward strand.
TTAGAAGCCACGTTATCCTAGTTAGCGTGGACTCTAACGTGGGAAGTAGGGACACATTGGAATGTTAGTGACAAAGGTAAGTGTCACTAACGTTCTCGAAGGATTGGCATCACTACGTTAGAAGCCACGTTAACCTAGTTAATGTGGACTCTAACGTAGGGAGAAGGGGTGACTCACCACGTTATTGGGAAAGGTAAGTCCCAATAACGTATGCGAAGGACCAAAAGGCAACGCTAATGGTCACGTTAGTGCCACTAAAGTTGAAGTCAACGTGATCATATTTGGGTGAGAAACGTTAGTGAAAAAGGTGATTGTCACTAATGTTCTCGAACCCACACTTTCACTTAACGTTGACACCACTAACGTCCTAAGCCAAAGTCCCTGCCTACTTCACATTTTCTCTCTGCAAGCAAAGCTAAGCTCAATAAAGAGGATAACTGCTTCAAACTCAAGATCCAAGAGGCCCACACCCAAGATTTGAAGAACCAACTAGAAGATCAGAAGAGTAGTATATATAGGAGTAGCTTTGAATTAGAAAGGGGTTGGAACTTTAGGGAGCCTTGGGCATAGAACTACTCTCTGTATTTACTTTCTCTGCAACTTCTAGTTTTACTTTCATGATGTATTCTCCATCTTTGTTTTCAATTTTCAGAGCTATGAACAACTAAACCCCTTTCATTGGGTTAGGGAGCTCTGCTGCAATTTGATGGATCAATATTAGTTTTCATTCTTCTTCTTCTATCTTTTCTCTTGATTTTACTATAAAGCTTTCAATCTTCATCCAATTGGGTAGTTATCTTGGAAAAGACACTATTCATATTTGGGTCTCTTCAGAACCTTGGAAGAGGAATGAAGGGATCATGCTAGAAATGCTTTCTCATGCTGGACCAAATTGGGTTTGGATGGATATGTGACTATAATCCTACCAATACTTGATTTGGGAATGCATGTGGTATAATCAGTGACCACACTTCGTCTCTTCTCATGATCAATTGACCAAGGAATTGGCTATTGATCAAGATTTGAGAGATTGGATTACCAAGGAATTGGAATTCGATCACTTAAGATTGCCAAGGAGATCAATGAATGCATTGATTGAGGAAGAGATGAAAATGAATTTGATCCGGAGAATGCAACATCTCCTAAGCCCAATGAACTCCCCATTTCTGATCTTACCCATTCTCTTTAATTTCTGCCATTTACTTTTATAAGCATATCTCCCATTCCCATTTAAGATTCTGCCATTTACCTTCTGCCATTTACATTCAGCTCTTTATTTCTAGCATTTACTTATTCTGCTATTTACCTTTCTGCAATTTAATGTTCTGCAATTCTCAAGTCAAATTTTGGTTCGCTCAACTAAAATATTCCTCTAATTAAAGTTGCTTGATCAAATCAATCTCTGTGGGATTCGACCTCACTCTATAGTGAGTTTTTACTTGACGACAATTCGGCACACTTGTCGAAGGGAGATTTGTTACTAGACGGATTTTCCATGCATCAGGGGGCTCAAATCTCTTCTTCTCAATTGGTTGGGTATCCCATCCTTGTCATTGATCCACTGCACATTCATCACACATATTTCGTTCAAAATTTCCTCAAACCCAGGGTCTTGTTGCTTTATTCTCTCTTCATAGCTCCGAGTGGAGCTTGTCCTCTTCACCATTTGTATTCTTTCTATGCTAGAGGGGTTGTAGTCAATAGATTTATCCCTCACATAGCTAATGTAGCCATATTGTTGCCCTAGTTGAGGTACCACGTTGGCATAGAATTCCCTTACCAAGCTTTCTACCACTTTCCTTGGTGGGTTGCATAGAAGTGACCAACCCCTCTGTTCAATCTCAATGTTGATTTCGATGTGTTCATTCCTCCCTAGTTGGAATCCAACTTCTGGAATGTTTTCCCTCTCACTCACCCAACCATAAAATTGGTTTTGGTTGAATGCGGAGAGGAACTTGTAGGTGTTGAAACAGCTTGAGGATCCAGAGGTTGGTTCCCTGGTTCTTCTTTTCTTTGAGGCTGAGCTTTTAGGTGGTGCTATTAGGTTGGGAGAGTGTGAAAAAAATAGGGGGGTGAAAGAAAGAGAAGGCAAAACAAGGTTTTGCTCTAACACCAAACTTAGGACTTGATTGTCCCAATCAAGAAAAAGAAAGAAAATAGGGGATAGAAGAAGAAGAAAGGATATGCGAAGGGGAGTGTGGTAGGGGTTGTTGAAGTGGGGAAGGAGATGGGGAGTGAGGCTTTTATAACGGGTGAATGATGTTGTTCGAAGGTGGGAAATAAAAGGGATTAAATGTTTTCCCACATTGGGAAGTGACGCCTAGCGTGGGAAGAGGCGCCAACTCTTTTCTCACTGTGTCTTCTGCGTGTGTTGAGTTCCAAAGTGCAAGTACACTTTGACTTCCTTATTTTGTGAGTTGTTTACCATGTGGGCCCATCTTCTCTCCTGAAATTGAAACTGAACCTATTAGTGATGATAAAATAACCCCTTCACATTCCTTTTCATCAAGAGTAAATTGGAGTGCAACTGATGGGTGTCCCTTGGGACACCAAACTTAATTCCTTGGCATCTTAATAAATTGATTTCATTATTGTGTATTTAATGTGTTCATAAGAGTGGAATAACATCAATCTTTTCATTTTCTTTTGATTCCAAACTCCTCTGAACTCATTAAATCACGTTCATTCCTTACCCAAAATATTAAGTGCTTTCAAATTGGGTGATTTGGGCTGCTGTGTTATCATTGGAGGTGGCTACACCAAACTTAATCTCTGGGCTTACTCTTCAAAATCAAACTTGTTAATTGTTTGTAAGCCTAGATTAAGTGGGTGAGAGGCCACACCAAACTTAGCACTTTAGCTAGTTCTCAGCCCATTCACTCATTATTAGTTATGCATTCATCAAGTTGCAAATCCCAAATAAAAAGAAACAAAAGAGTGTAAAGAGGATCTAACTATCAAAGCTAACATCAAACTATCTAATCTACAATTGTAAACTAATTTCTAATTACTAAAAATTAAGCTATCTAATTCTCAAAATTTAAACTACATCTAAGAAAAGCAATTAAATAAAAAAGGATAAAGTGTTGGGGTGCCTCCCAACTAGCGGTTCTTTATTGTCATTAGCTAGACACTCCTTCATCTTTAGCTGAGCTTGTAGCTCACTCTCTGCTCCTCCAAGGAGCCTCCCAAGTAGTGTTTGAGTCTATGGCCATTGACAGATAAAGTTCTCTGGGTCTTGTTTTCCATGAGCTCCACATGACCATAGGGAAACACCTTGAGTATGGTGAAAGGTCCTGACCATCGAGACTTAAGTTTTCCAGGGAAGAACTTGAGTCTTGAGTTGTAGAGTAACACCTTCTGCCCTTCAGTGAACTCTCTTCTTGCTATCTTTTGGTCATGCCACCTTTTTGTATTTTCTTTATAGATTTTTGCATTCTCATATGCTTGATTTCTAAACTCTTCCAGTTCATTGAGTTACATCAATCTCTTCTCTCCAGCAGCTTTCTCATCAAAATTCAGTTGTTTTAGAGCCCAGAAGGCCCTATGCTCTAGTTCAATTGGTAAGTGGCAAGTGATGAGCGGATATTTTATACGCTTTTTGGGGGTAATTTCATGTAGATTTTAGTATGTTTTAATTAGTTTTTAGTAAAATATTATTAGTTTTTAGGCAAAAAATCATATTTCTGGACTTTACTATGAGTTTTTGTGTTTTTCTGTGATTTCAGGTATTTTCTGGCTGAAATTGAGGGAGCTGAGCAAAAATCTGAGTTAGGCTGAAAAAGGACTACTAACGTTGTTGGATCCTGACCTCCCTGCACTCGAAATGAATTTTTTGGAGCTACAGAAGTCCAATTGATGCGCTCTCAATTGGGTTGGAAGGTAGACATCCAGGGCTTTCCCGCAATATATAATAGTCCATACTTTGCATGAAGATAGACGACGTAAACTGGCGTTCAACGCCAGTTTCATGTTGCAGTCTGGTGTCCAGCGCCAGAAACAGGTTACAAGTTGGAGTTCAACACCCAAAACACGTTACAACCTAGCGTTCAACTCCAAAAACAGCCCAAGCACGTGAGAAGCTTTAGTCTCAGCCCCAGTACACACCAAGTGGGCCCCAGAAGTGGATTTCTGCACCAATTATCTTAGTTTACTTATTTTCTGTAAACCTAGGCTACTAGTTTACTATTTAAACAACTTTTAGAGGATTACTTTGTACCTCATGACATTTTCATATCTGAATTTTATACACTTTGACGGCATGAGTCTCTAAACTCCATTGTTGGGGGTGAGGATCTCTGCAGCGTCTCAATGAATTAATGCAATTGTTTTTATTTCTCCATTCAAACGTGTGTGTGTTCCTATCTAAGATGTTCATTCGCGCTTAATTGTGAAGGAGGTGATGATTCGTGACACTCATCACCTTCCTCAATCTATGAACGTGTGCTTGACAAACGCCCTCGTTCTACATCAGACTGAATGAGCTTCTCTTAGATTCCTTAATCAGAATCTTTGTGGTATAAGCTAGAATTGATGGCGGCCACTCTTGAGGATCCGGAAAGTCTAAACCTTGTCTGTGGTATTCCAAGTAGGATTCAAGGATTGAATGGCTGTGACGAGCTTCAAACTCGCGATTGCTGGGCGTGATGACAAACGCAAAAGGATCAATGGATCCTATTCCAACATGATCGAGAACCAACAGCTGATTAGCCGTGCTGTGACAGAGCATCTGGACCGTTTTCACTGAGAGGATGGGAGGTAGCCACTGACAATGGTGACACCCTACATACAGCTTGCCATGGATGGAACTTTACAAACAATTGAGTTGAATATTACATTGCAGAAATTCAGAGGACAAAGCATCTCCAAAACTCCAACATATTCTCCATTAATAAAGTAACAATTATTTATTTAATGCTCTTTTATTTTTCTAATAATTTCAACTGATAATTTTTATTTATATCCTGACTAAGAATAATAAAATAAATATAGCTTGCTTCAAACCAATAATCTCCGTGGGATCGACCCTTACTCACGTAAGGTATTACTTGGACGACCCAGTGCACTTGCTGGTTAGTCGTGCGGATTGCAAAAAGTGTGATTGCAATTTCGTGCACCAAGTTTTTGGCGCCGTTGCCGGGGATTGTTCGAGTATGGACAACTGACGGTTCATCTTGTTGCTCAGATTAGGTAATTTTCTTTTCAAAAATCTTTTTCAAAATTTTTCTTTTCTTTTTTGTTTTTCCAAACTTTATTTTCGAAAAAATTAATAAAAATCCAAAAAAATCATAAAATCATAAAAATAAAAAAAATATTTTGTGTTTCTTGTTTGAGTCTTGAGTCAATTTTTAAGTTTGGTGTCAATTGCATGCTTTAAAAATTCCATGCATTCATAGTATTCTTCATGATCTTCAAGTTGTTCTTGGTAAGTCTTCTTGTTTGATCTTGATGTTTTCTTGTTTTGTGTTGTTTGTTGTTTTTCATATGCATTTTTCGTTTGTTAGAGTCCATGCATTAAAGATTTCTAGGTTTGGTGTCTTGCAAGTTTTCTTTGCATCAAAAATTTTTGAAAAATATGTTCTTGATGTTCATCATGATCTTCAAAGTGTTCTTGGTGTTCATCTTGACATTCATAGTGTTCTTGCATGCATCTTGTGTTTTGATCCAAAATTTTCATGTTTTGGGTCATTTTTGTGTTTTTCTCTTTCATCATTAAAAATTTCAAAAATAAAAAAAAATATCTTTTCCTTATTTCTCTCTAAATTTTCGAAAATTTGAGTTGACTTAGTCAAAAAATTTTTCAAAATTAGTTGTTTCTTACAAGTCAAGTAAACTTTTCAATTTTAAAAAAATCGTATCTTTTCAAAATCTTTTTCAAAAATCATATCTTTTCCAATTTTTCCTCTTTTTCGAAAATTTCAAAAATCTTTTTCAAAATATTTTCAAAATCTTTTTCTTACCTTTATATCAAATTTTCGAAAATTAGCTAACAATTAATGTGATTGATTCAAAAATTTGAAGTTTGTTACTTTCTTGTTAAGAAAGGTTCAATCTTTAAATTCTAGAATCTTATCTTGTAGTTTCTTGTTAGTTAAGTCATTTTAAAAAATTAAATCTTTTTCAAAATATCTTTTGCTTAAAATTTTTATCTTATCTTTTAATATCTTATCTTATCTTATCTTCTTATCTTTTCAAATTTGATTTTAAAATATTTTTCAACTAACTAATTAACTTTTTGTTTGTTTCGTATCTTTTTCAAAACCACCTAACTACTCTTTCCTCTCTAATTTTCGAAAATATCTCACCCCTTTTTCAAAAATTCTTTTTAATTAACTAATTGTTTCATGTTTTAATTTTAATTACATCTTATCTCTAATTTTCGAAATTACTAACCCTTTTTTTTTTCAAAATTATTTTCGAAATTCTCCCTCTCTTTTCTTGTTCTATTTAATTATTTAATTACTAACACTTCTCTTTACCTCTCTCCATCTAAATATCCGAACTCACTCTTCTACATTCTTCTTCCCTTTCTTTTTCTACTAACATAAAGGAATCTCTATACTGTGACATAGAGGATTCCTCTTCTTTTCTTGTTTTCTTCTCTTTCATATGAGCAGGAACAGGGAAAAAGGCACTCTTGTTGAAATTGATCCTGAACCTGAAAGGACTCTGAAAAGGAAACTAAGAGAAACTAAATTACAACAATCCAGAAATAACCTTTCAGAAATTTTCGAACAAGAGAAGGAGATGGCAGCCGAAAATAATAATAATGCAAGGAGAATGCTTGGTGACTTCACAAAGCCAACGTCCAAATTTGATGGAATAAGCATCTCTATTCCTGCCATTGGAGCCAATAATTTTGAGCTTAAGCCTCAACTAGTTGCTTTAATGCAACAAAACTGCAAGTTTTATGGACTTCCATCTGAAGATCCTTATCAGTTTTTAACTGAGTTCTTGCAGATCTGTGAGACTGTAAAGACGAATGGAGTTGATCCTGAAGTCTACAGACTCATGCTTTTCCCTTTTGCTGTAAGAGACAGAGCTAGAATATGGTTGGATTCACAACCCAAGGATAGCCTGGACTCCTGGGATAAGCTAGTCACTGCCTTCTTGGATAAATTCTTTCCTCCTCAAAAGCTGAGCAAGCTAAGAGTGGATGTTCAAACCTTCAAACAAAAAGATGGTGAATCCCTCTATGAAGCTTGGGAAAGATACAAGCAGCTGACCAAAAGATGTCCATCTGACATGTTTTCAGAATGGACCATATTAGATATATTCTATTATGGTCTATCTGAATTTTCGAAAATGTCATTGGACCATTCTGCAGGTGGATCTATTCACCTAAAGAAAACGCCTGAAGAGGCTCAAGAACTCATTGACATGGTTGCAAACAACCAATTCATGTACACTTCTGAGAGGAATTCCGTGAATAATGGGATACCTCAGAAGAAAAGAGTTCTTGAAATTGATGCTCTGAATGCCATATTGGCTCAGAACAAAGTGTTGACTCAACAGGTCAACATGATCTCTCAAAATCTGAATGGATGGCAACATGCATCCAACAGTACTAAAGAGGCAGCTTCTGAAGAAGCTTATGATCCTGAGAACCCTGCCATGGTAGAGGTTAATTACATGGGTGAACCTTATGGAAACACCTATAATTCATCATGGAGAAATCATCCAAATTTCTCATGGAAGGATCAACAAAAGCCTCAATAAGGCTTTAACAATGGTGGACGCAATAGGCTGAGCAATAGGCCGAATGCACCAGGGAGGAGGAGGACAAAAATCCTAGTGAGGAAGACCTCCTGGGACGTCCCTCAAGCAAGAAGGAGTTTCCTATTAAGGATCCAAAGGAATCTGAGGCTCATATAGAGACCATAGAGATTCCATTAAATCTTCTTCTGCCATTCATGAGCTCTGAAGACTATTCTTCCTCTGAAGAGGATGAAGATGTGACTGGAGAGCAAGTTGCTCAATATTTAGGAGCTATCATGAAGCTGAATGCCAAGTTGTTTGGTAATGAGACTTGGGAAAGTGAACCTCCCTTGCTCATTAGTGAACTGGATACCTGGATTCAGCAAATTCTACCTCAAAAGAAACAAGATCCTGGCAAGTTTTTGATACCTTGTACCATAGGCACCATGACCTTTGCAAAAGCTTTGTGTGATCTAGGGTCAGGGATAAATCTTATGCCACTCTATGTAATGGAGAAGCTGGGGATCACTGAGGTACAACCTGCCTTGTTCTCATTACAATTGGCAGACAAGTCATTGAGACAAGCTTATGGAATAGTGAAGGACGTGTTAGTAAAGGTTGAAGGCCTTTACATCCCTGCTGATTTCATAATCTTAGACACTAGGAAGGAAGAGGAAGAATGCATCATCCTTGGAAGACCTTTCCTAGCCACAGTAGGAGCTGTGATAGATGTCAACAGAGGTGAATTAGTCCTTCAATTGAATGGGGACTACCTTGTGTTTAAGGCACATGGCCATCCCTCTGTGACAAAAGAGAGTAAGCATGAAGAGCTTCTCTCAATTCAGAGTCAAGAAGAGCACCCACAGTCAAACTCTAAGTTTGGTGTTGGGAGGCCACAACCAAACTCTAAGTTTGGTGTTAAGACCCCATATCCAAAATCTAAGTTTGGTGTTGGGACTATACAACATTGACCTGATCACCTTGTGGCTCCATGAGAGCCACTGTCAAGCTATTGACATTAAAGAAGCGCTTGTTGGGAGGCAACCCAATTTTATTTATCTAATTTTTATTTTATTTTATTTTATTTTATTTTATGTTTTATTAGGTACATGATCATGTGGAGTCACGAAAAAAATATGAAAATTAAAAACAAAATCAAAAAACAGCAGAAGAAAAATCACACCCTGGAGGAAGCACAGGCTGGCGTTCAACGCCAGTAAGGAGCATCTGGCTGGCGTTCAACGCCAGAACAGAGCATGAATCTGGCGTTGAACGCCAGAAACAAGCAACATTCTGGCGCTGAACGCCAGGAATGTGCCTAGAAGAAAAGCTGGCGCTGAACGCCAGTAACAAGCATGAAACTGGCGTTCAACGCCAGAAACATGCTTTACATGGGCGTTGAACGCCCAGAACGTGCACCACTCGGCGTTTAAACGCCAGAATGGTGTGCAAAGGCATTTTACATGCCTATTTGGTGCAGGGATGGAATTCCTTGACACCTCAGGATCTGTGGACCCCACAGGATCACCTCAGGATCTGTGGACCCCACAGGATCCCCACCTACTATATTCCCACCTTACCTCCTAATCCTATTTTACTCTTCCCCATGTCACACTTCCCAAAAACCCTTCACCAATCACGTCAATCTCTCTTCCCAATCACTTATTCACCACTCACATCCATCCACTTTTCCCCATAAACCCCACCTACCTTCAAAATTCAAAATATTTACCCACCCAATCCCACCCTAAATGGCCGAACCTACCCTCTCCCCTCTCCCTATATATACCCTTCCATTCTACTTCATTTTCACACAACACTACCCCCTCTACTATACCTTGGCCGAATCCATCTCCCCTCACTCTCCTCCATTTTCTTCTTCTTCTTCTTCTTCTCTTCTTTCTTCTCTTGCTCGAGGGCGAGCAATATTTTAAGTTTGGTGTGGTAAAAGCATAAGCTTTTTGTTTTTCCATTACCATCAATGGCACCTAAGGCCGGAGAATCCTCTAGAAAAGAAAAAGGGAAGACAAAAGCTTCCACCTCCAAGTCATAGGAAATGGAAAGATTCATCTCCAAGAGCCATCAAGACCATTTCTATGATATTGTGGCAAAGAAGAAGGTGATCCCTGAGGTCCCTTTCAAGCTCAAGAAAAATGAGTATCCGGAGATCCGACATGAAATCCGAAGAAGAGGTTGGGAAGTCCTAACCAACCCCATGCAACTAGTCGGAATCTTAATAGTTCAAGAGTTCTATGCCAATGCATGGATCACTAGGAACCATGATCAAAGTATGAACCCGAGTCCAAAGAATTATCTCACAATGGTTCGGGGGAAATACTTAGATTTTAGTCCGGCGAATGTGAGATTGGCATTCCACTTTCCCATGATTCAAGGAGATGAACGCCCCTACACTAGAAGGGTCAACTTTAATCAAAGGTTGGACCAAGTCCTTACGGACATATGTGTGGAAGGAGCTCAATGGAAGAGAGACTCCAAAGGCAAGCCAGTCCAACTAAGAAGACTGGACCTCAAGCCTGTGGCTAGAGGATGGTTGGAGTTCATTCAACGCTCCATCATTCCCACTAGCAACCGATCTGAAGTTACTGTGGATCGGGCCATCATGATTCATAGCATCATGATTGGGGAGGAAGTAGAAGTTCATGAGGTCATCTCCAATGAAATCTACAAAATAGCCGAAAAGCCCTCCACCATGGCAAGGCTAGCTTTTCCTCACCTTATTTGCCATCTATGTTACTCAGCTGGAGTTATCATAGAAGGAGACATCTCCATTGAAGAGGATAAGCCCATCACCAAGAAGAGGATGGAGCAAGCAAGAGAGACCCTTTACGGTTCTCAAGAGATGCATGAGGAAGCTCATCATCAAGAAATCCCTGAGATGCCTCAAGGGATGCACTTTCCTCCCAACAACTATTGGGAACAACTCAACACTTCCTTAGAAGATTTGAGCCACAATATGGAACAATTAAGGGTGGAACATCATGAGCACTCCATCATTCTCCAAGAAATAAGAGAAGATCAAAGAGCAATGAGGGAGGAGCAACAAAGGCAAGGAAGGGACATAGAAGAGCTTAAGGACATTGTTGGTCCTTCAAGAAGAAGACGCCACTAAGGTGGATTCATTCCTTGTTCTTATTTCTTTCTGTTTTTCGATTTCTATGTTATGTTTATCTATATTTTGTGTCTCTACTTCATGATCATTAGTATGTAGTAACCATGTCTTAAAGCTATGAATAAAATCCATTAATCTTTCATCTCTCTTAAATGAGAAATGTTTTAATTCAAAAGAACAAGAAGTACATGAATTTCGAATTTATCCTTGAATTTAATTTAATTATATTGATGTGGTGACAATACTTTTGATTTCTGAATGAATGCTTGAACAGTGCATATGTCTTTTGATCTTGTTGTTTATGAATGTTAAAATTGTTGGCTCTTGAAAGAATGATGAACAAGGAGAAATGTTATTGATGATTTGAAACTTCATGAAATTGATTCTTGAAGCAAGAAAAAGCAGCAAAAAAGAAAGCTTGCGAAAAAAAATGGCAAAAAAAATAGAAAGAAAAAGAAAAAGCAAGCAGAAAAAGCCAATAGCCCTTAAAACCAAAAGGCAAGCGTAAAAAGGATCCAAGGCTTTGAGCATCAATGGATAGGAGGGCCCAAAGAAATAAAATCCAGGCCTAAGCGGCTAAATCAAGCTGTCCCTAACCATGTGCTTGTGTCATGAAGGTCCAAGTGAAAAGCTTGAGACTGAGTGGTTAAAGTCGTGATCCAAAGCAAAAAGAGTGTGCTTAAGAGCTCTGGACACCTCAAACTGGGGACTTTAGCAAAGCTGAGTTACAATCTGAAAAGGTTCACCCAGTTATGTGTCTGTGGCATTTATGTATCCGGTGGTAATACTGGAAAACAAAATGCTTAGGGCCACGGCCAAGACTCATAAGTAGCTGTGTTCAAGAATCAACATGCTTAACTAGGAAAGTCAATAACACTATCCAACATTCTAAGTTCCTAAGAGAATCCAATCATTCTAAACTTCAAAGGACAAAGTGAGATGCCAAAACTATTCAGAAGCAAAAAGCTACAAGTCCCGCTCATCTAAGTAGAATTAATATTCATTGATATTTTGAAATTCACAGTATATTCTCTTCTTTTTATCCTAATTGATTTTCAGTTGCTTGGGGACAAGCAATAATTTAAGTTTGGTGTTGTGATGAGCGGATAATTTATACGCTTTTTGGCATTGTTTTTAGGTAGTTTTTAGTAAGTTCAAGCTACTTTTAGGGATGTTTTCATTAGTTTTTATGTTAAATTCACATTTCTGGACTTTACTATGAGTTTGTGTGTTTTTCTGTGATTTCAGGTAATTTCTGGCTGAAATTGAGGCACTTGAGCAAAACTCTGAAAAAAGGCTAACAAAAGGACTGCTGATGCTGTTGGAATCTGACCTCTCTGTACTCAAAATGGATTTTCTGGAGCTACAGAACTCCAAATGGCGCGCTCTCAATGGCGTTGGAAAGTAGACATCGAGAGCTTTCCAGCAATATTTAATAGTCCATACTTTATTCGGAAATTGACGACGTAAATTGGCATTGAACGCCAAGTACATGCTGCTGTCTGGAGTTAAACGCCAGAAACACGTCATGATCCGGAGTTGAACGCCCAAAACACGTTATAACTTGGAGTTCAACTCCAAGAAAAGCCTCAACTCGTAGATAGATCAAGCTCAGTCCAAGCATACACCAAGTGGGCCCCGAAAGTGGATTTATGCATCAATTACTTACTCATGTAAACCCTAGTAGCTAGTCTAGTATAAATAGGATAATTTACTATTGTATTAAACATCTTTTGACAGTTTAATCTCTTGACTATTTAGTCTTTGATCATTCGGTCCTTTGATCATTCAGGGGGCTGGCCATTCGGCCATGCCTGAACCTTTCACTTATGTATTTTCAACGGTGGAGTTTCTGCACACCATAGATTAAGGGTGTGGAGCTCTACTGTACCTCAAGTTTCAATACAATCACTATTACTTTCTATTCAATTCTCTTTTATTCTTATTCCAAGATATACGTTGCATAACACTTTGATGAATGTGATGATCAGTGACACTCATCATCATTCTCACCTATGAACGCGCGTGACTGACAACCACTTCCGTTCTACCTTAGGCCGGGCGCATATCTCTTAGATTCCCCAACAGAATCTTCATGGTATAAGCTAGATAGATGGCGGCATTCATGGGGATCCGGAAAGTCTAACCTTGTCTGTGGTATTTCGAGTAGGATCCTGGGAATCCGGAAAGTCTAACCTTGTCTGTGGTATTTCGAGTAGGATTCCGGTATTGAATGACTGTGACGAGCTTCAAACTCCTGAAGGCTGGGCGTGATGACAAACATAAAAGAATCAAGGGATTCTATTCCAACCTGATTGAGAACCGACAGATGATTAGCTGTGCTGTGACAGAGCATTTGGACCATTTTCACTGAGAGGATGGGATGTAGCCATCAACAAGGGTGATGCCTCCAGACGATAAGCCGTGCAGTGACAGCGCATAGGACCATTTTCCTGAGAGGATTAAAAGTAGCCATTGATGATGGTGATGCCCTACATACAGCTTGCCATGGAAAGGAGTAAGAAGGATTGGATGAAAGCAATAAGAAAGTAGAGATTCGAAAGGATTCTAGCATCTCCAAACGCCTATCTGAAATTCCCACTATTGATTTACATAAGTATTTCTATCCCTTTTTATTTTCTATTTATTATTAATTTTCGAAACTCATAACCATTTAATCTGCCTAACTGAGATTTACAAGGTGACCATAACTTGCTTCATACCAACAATCTCTGTGGGATCGACCCTTACTCACGTAAGGTATTACTTGGATGACCCAGTACACTTGCTGGTTAAGTTGAACGGAGTTGTGTCCACACATACCCAATAGCCATTAAATAAATCTCATGCAAATATAAAGAGGGTCACAATTTCGTCCACCAACAAGCCTTGCCAAATACTAGTTGGTATGGTGACATCCTAATGAGAGTCTTGAAGGCTGTCCTGTAGGCCCATAGAGCATCGTCTAGCTTCCTAGACCAGTCCTTTGCTGAACTTCCAACAGTTTTTTCAAGTATTCATTTCAGCTCTCTGTTGGAGATCTGGGCTTGCCTGTTGGTCTGTGGGTGGTATGGAGTTGCCACTTTGTGTTTGATTCCATATCTGAGAAGGAGTGCTTCTAATTGTTTGTTGCAGAAGTGTGACCCTCCATCGCTAATGAGAGCTCTAGGAACTCCAAATCTGCTGAAGATATTCCTTCTCAAGAAGCTTATCACAACCTTGTTGTCATTTGTTGCAGTAGCTATGGCCTCTACCCATCTTGAAACATAATCAACAACCACTAATATGTAGCTATTTGAGTAGGAGGTTGGGAAGGGTCTCATGAAATCTATTCCCCATACATCAAATAGTTCCAGCTCTAGTATGTATTGCTGTGGCATCTCATTCTTATTGGTTAGATTACCAGCCCTTTGACATTCATCACATCTTGACACCATTTCCTTGGCATCCTTAAAAATTGTTGGCCAGTAAAATCCGGATTGGAGCACTTTTGCTGCTGTTCTTTCTCCATTGAAGCGACCTCCATATGCTGATCCATGGCACTGCCATAATACTTCCTGCCCTTCTTCATGGGATATACATCTTCTTAGGACACCATCAGTACACTTTTTGAACAAGTAGGGTTCGTCCCAGATGTAGTATTTGGCATCCTTGATTAGCTTCCTTCTTATGTGCTTATTGATGTTAGTTGGTAGCTCCCCAATAGCCTTGAAGTTAGCTATGTCTGCAAACCAAGGGGCTACTCGAATCGTCATCAATTGTTCATCAGGAAAGCTTTCATTTACTGCTACTTGCTGCATTTCTTCTTCTTGTGGAATCCTTGAGAGGTGGTCAGCTACCTTGTTCTCTGCTTCGCTCCTATCTTTAATTTCAATATCAAATTCTTGGAGTAGCAGGATCTACCTTATCAATCTGTGCTTAGATTTTTGTTTGGTAAGCAAGTACTTGAGTGCTGCATGATCAGTGAACACAATTACTTTTGAGCCAATGAGATATTGTCTAAATTTATCAAAAACAAAAACTATGGCCAAAAGTTCTTTCTTTGTGGTGGTATAGTTCCTTTGATTCTCATTAAGGACCTTGCTAGCATAGTAGATTACATGTACTAGCTTGTCTTTCCTCTGTCCTAGAACAGTACCAACAGCAAAATCAGATGCATCACACATTAGTTCAAAGGGAAGATCCCAATTTGGTGGTGCTATAATAGGTGCAGAGGAGAGTCTCTTTTTGAGTTCATCAAAGGCTACCATGTACTCTCTATCAAAAACAAAAGGAGTATTTGAGACAAGTAGGTTACTAAGGGGTTTTGTAATCTTTGAAAAATCTTTAATAAACCTCCTATAGAACCCAGCATGTCCCAAAAAGCTTCTGATTGCTTTGACATTGCAAGGTGGAGGTAATTTTTCAATTACTTCCACTTTTGCTCTATCTACTTCTATGCCATCTTTTGAGATCTTGTGACCAAGAACCACCCCTTCAGTCACCATAAAGTGGCACTTCTCCCACTTTAAAACAAGGTTGGTTTCTTGACACCTTTTAAGCACAAGAGAAAGATGGTATAGACAATCAGAATATGAGTCCCCAAAAAACAGAGAAATTATCCATTAATACTTCTATGAACTTCTCAATCATATCTAAAAAAATAGAGAGCATGCACCTTTGGAATGTGGCAGGTGCATTGCACAATCCAAAGGGCATCCTCCTATAAGCAAATACACCATATGGACAAGTAAATGAAGTTTTTTCCTGATCCTTGGGGTCTACAACAATCTGGTTGTAGCCCGAATATCCGTCCAGAAAATAGTAGTACTCATGTCCTGCCAATCTTTTAAGCATTCGGTCCATGAAGGGCAGGGGAAAGTGATCCTTTCGGGTGGCTTCATTAAGTTTCCAGTAGTCAATGCACATACGCCATCCGGTCACCATTTTTGTGGGTATCAATTCATTTTTCTCATTTGCCACAACAGTGATCCCTCATTTCATAGGAACTACTTGCACTGGGCTTACCCAAGGGCTGTCTGAGATGGGGTAGATCACCTCTGCTTGCCACAACTTCAACACTTCTTTCTGAACCACTTCATTCATAGTTGGGTTCAGCCTTCTTTGTTGCTGTCTTGAGGGTTTGGCATCCTCTTCATGTAAGATTTTATGCATGCACATTGAAGGGCTAATCCCCTTTAAATCTGAAAGTGTCCAGCCTATGGCATCTTTGTGTTGTCTCAGCACTTGGATAAGTTCCTCTTCTTGTTCCTTACTCAGGCTTGAATTTATGATTACCGGGTACGTGTTGTTAGCACCCAGATATGCATACTTCAAGCTGGGTGGTAAAGCTTTGATGACCGGATAACTTATACGCTTTTTGGCATTGTTTTTAGTATGTTTTTAGTATCTTTTAGTTAGTTTTTATTATATTTTTATTAGTTTTTAGTTAAAATTTACTTTTCTGGACTTTACTATGAGTTTTTGTATTTTTCTGTGATTTTAGGTATTTTTTGGCTGAAATTGAGGAACCTGAGCAAAAATCTGATTCAGAGGCTGAAAAGGACTGCAGATGCTGTTGGATTCTGACCTCCCTGCACTCGAAGTGAATTTTATGGAGCTACAGAAGCTCAATTGGCGCGCTCTCAATTGATTTGGAAAGTAGACATCCTGGGCTTTTCAGCAATGTATAATAGTCCATACTTTGCCCGAGATTTGATGGCCCAAATAGGCGTTCCAAGTCAGCTCAAGAATTCTGGCGTAAAACGCCGGAACTGGCACAAGAATGGGAGTTAAACGCCCAAACTGACACAAAAGATGACGTTTAACTCCAAGAAAAGTCTCTACACATGAAAGCTTCAATGCTCAGGCCAAGCACACACCAAGTGGGCCCGGAAGTGAATTTTTATGTCATTTACTCATCTTTGTAAACCCTAAGCTACTAGTTCTCTACAAATAGGACCTTTTGCTATTGTATTTGATATCTTTAGATCACTTTAGATCTTTTGATCATCTTTGGATGTCTAGTTCTTAGATCATGGGGGCTGGCCTCATGGCCATGCCTAGACCTTGTTCTTATGTATTTTTAACGGTGGAGTTTCTACACACCATAGATTAAGGTGTGGAGCTCTGCTGTTCCTGGAGTATTAATGCAATTACTATTGTTCTTCTATTCAATTCAGCTTATTCTTGTTCTAAGATATTCATTCGCACCCAAGAACATGATGAATGTGATGATTATGTGACGCTCTTCATCATTCTCACTTATGAACGCGTGCCTGACAACCACTTCCGTTCTACAAGCAACCAAGGCTTGAATGTTTATCTCTTGGATTCCTTAATCAGAATCTTCATGGTATAAGCTAGAATTGATGGCGGCATTCAAGAGAATCCGGAATGTCTAAACCTTGTTTGTGGTATTCTGAGTAGGATTCAAGGATTGAATGACTGTGACGAGCTTCAAACTCGCGATTGTGGGGCGTTAGTGACAGACGCAAAAGTATCACTGGATTCTATTCCGACATGATCGAGAACCGACAGCTGAATAGCCGTGCTTTGCAGGGCGTGTTGAACATTTTCACTGAGAGGACGGGACTATAGCCATTGACAACAGTGATGCCCAACATACAGCTTGCCATGGAAAGGAGTAAGAAGGATTGGATGAAGACAGTAGGAAAGCAGAGAGACGGAAGGGACAAAGCATCTCCATACGCTTATCTGAAATTCTCACCAATGAATTACATAAGTATCTCTATCTTTATGTTTTATTTATCTTTTAATCATTAATCCTCCATAACCATTTGAATCCGCCTGACTGAGATTTACAAGATGACCATAGCTTGCTTCATACCAACAATCTCCGTGGGATCGACCCTTACTCGCGTAAGGTTTATTACTTGGACGACCTAGTGCACTTGCTGGTTAGTTGTGCGAAGTTGTGATAAAGAGTTGAGATTGCAATTGAGCGTACCATGTTGATGGCACCATTGATGATCACAATTCTGCGTACCATGTTTGAGTTTGGACAACTGACGGTTCATCTTGTTGCTTAGATTAGGTAATTTTATTTTATGTTTAAGCTTCTTACTTTTCAAAAATTTTTCAAAAATACAAAAAAAATTTATAAAATCTTAAAATAAAAAAAATGTTTTATGCTTCTTGTTTGAGTCTAGTGTCTAATTTTAAGTTTCGTGTCAATTGCATGTTTCTATTCTTCTTGCATTTTTTTCAAATTCAATCATGTGTCTTCATTAATCTTCAAGTTGTTCTTGATGATTTCCTTGCTCTGATCTTTAAATTCTCTTGTCTTGAGTGTTTTGTTGTTTCTCATATGCATTCTCAATTTGTTAGTGTCAGTAGTATACAAACTTCTAAGTTTGGTGTCTTGCATGCATTATTTATTTGATCTTAGTTTCATTTTGATTATTCCTCATTATTAAAAATCCAAAAAATTTTTTTAATTTGTGTCTTTTCAAGTCAATAATACAGAGAATTGAAGATTCAGAACATACAGCAGAGGAATTACACAGAAAAAGCTGGGCGTTCAAAACGCCTAGTGAGGAAGGAAAACTAGTGTTTAAACACCAGCCAGGGAAAAGGGTAGCATTTTGGGCGTTAAATGCCAGAATGTATACCATTCTGGGCGTTTAACGCCAGGATGGCACAAGAGGGAAGATTTTGTTTTTAATTCAAATTTTTTTTAAGTTTTCATAATTTTTCAAAATCAAATCTTTTTCAAACCATATCTTTTCAATCATATATTTTCAAAATCAATTTCTTTCCATTTTCAAAAATACTTGCTAACAATTAATGATTTGATTCAATATTTCAATTATGTTGCCTTTTCTGTTGAGAAAGGTTTAATGTCTGAATCATATCTTTTAAATTTCTTGTTAGCCAAGTCATTAATTTTCAAAATCAAATCTTTTTAAATTGTTTTTCAATCATATATTTTCAATCATATCTTTTTAAAACCATAACTTTTCAATCATATCTTATTAATCACATCTTTTTCAAAATAGTTTTCAATCATATCTTTTTGATTTCTAATTTCAAAGTCTTTTTCAAAAATCACTTTATTTCTTTCCCAATCATATTTTTCGAAAATCATTCTTCAATTTTTTAAAATGTTTTTAAAATCTTTTTAATTTATTTTCGAAAATTTCTTCCCCTCTTCTCACATCCTTCTATTTATGGACTAACACTCCTCCTCAATGCACAATTCGAATTCTATCTTTCTAGATAAGTTCGAATTCTTCTTCTACCCTCTCCTTCTTCTTTTCCTCTGACACCTCAAGGAATCTCTATACTGTGACATAGAGGATTCCATACTTTCTTGTTCTCTTCTCTTTCATATGAGCAGGAGCAAAGACAAAAGCATTCTTGTTGAGGCTGACCCTGAACCTGAAAGGACCTTGAAGTGAAAGCTAAGAGAAGCTAAAGCACAACTCTCTGTAGAGGACCTAACAGAAATCTTCAAAGAAGAAGACATGGCAGCCGAAAACAACAACAATGCCAACAATGCAAGGAAGGTGCTGGGTGACTTTACTGCACCTACTCCGGACTTCTATGGGAGAAGTATCTCTATCCCTGCCATTGGAGCAAACAACTTTGAGCTTAAGCCTCAATTAGTTTCTCTAATGCAACAGAATTGCAAGTTCCATGGACTTCCATTGGAAGATCCTCATCAGTTTTTAGCTGAGTTCTTACAAATCTGTGACACTGTCAAGACCAATGGGGTTGACCCTGAGGTCTACAGACTTATCCTATTCCCTTTTGCTATAAGAGACAGAGCTAGGATATGGTTGGACTCACAACCTAAAGAAAGCCTGAACTCTTGGGAAAAGCTAGTCAATACCTTCTTGGCAAAGTTCTTTCCACCTCAAAAATTGAGTAAGCTTAGAGTGGAAGTCCAAATCTTTAGACAGAAGGAAGGAGAATCCCTCTATGAAGCTTGGGAAAGATACAAACAGTTGATCAGAAAGTGTCTCTCTGACATGCTTTTTGAATGGAGCATCATAGGTATCTTCTATGATGGTCTATCTGAACTGTCCAATATGTCATTGGACAGCTCTGCTGGAAGATCTCTTCATCTGAAGAAGACGCCTACAGAAGCTCAAAAACTCATTGAAATGGTTGCAAATAACCAATTCATGTACACTTCTGAAAGGAATCCTGTGAACAATGGGACGAATCAGAAGAAAGGAGTTCTTGAGATTGATACTCTGAATGCCATACTAGCTCAGAACAAAATATTAACTCAGCAAGTCAATATGATTTCTCAAAGTCTGTATGGAATGCAAGCTGCACCAGGCAGTTGGTGTGCGAAATTGTGATCACTACTTTTCACAACTCAAATAATCCCTAGTAATGGCCCCAAAAACTTGGTGCTCAATACCATGGCATAAACACAACTTTGCACAACTAACCAGCAAGTGCACTGGGTCGTCCAAGTAATAAACCTTACGCGAGTAAGGGTCGATCCCACGGAGATTGTTGGTATGAAGCAAGCTATGGTCACCTTGTAAATCTTAGTCAGGCAGACTCAAATGGATATAGATGATGAATAAGACCTAAAGATAAAGATAGAGATACTTATGTATATCATTGGTGAGAGCTTCAGATAAGCGTATGAAGATGCTTCTCCCTTCCGTCTCTCTGCTTTCCTACTGTCTTCATCCAATCCTTCTTACTCCTTTCCATGGCAAGCTTATGCAAGGATTTCACCGTTGTCAGTGGCTACCTCCCATCCTCTCATTGGAAATGTTCAACGCACCCTGTCACGGCACGGCTATCCATCTGTTGGTTCTCAATCAGGCCGGAATAGAATCCAGTGATTCTTTTGCGTCTGTCACTAACGCCGCGCCTTCAGGAGTTTGAAGCACGTCACAGTCATTCAATCATTGAATCCTACTCAGAATACCACAGACAAGGTTAGACCTTCCGGATTCTCTTGAATGCCGCCATCAGTTCTTGCCTATACCACGAAGATTCCGGTTAAAGAACCCAAGAGATAAACATTAGAGCCTTGTTTGCTTATAGAACAGAGTGGTTGTCAGTCACTTGTTCATAAGTGAGAATGATGATGAGCGTCACATAATCATCACATTCATCAAGTTCTTGAGTGCAAATGAATATCTTGGACAAAGAACAAGCTGAATTGAATAGAAGAACAATAGTAATTGCATTAATACTCGAGGTACAGCAGAGCTCCACACCTTAATCTATGGTGTGTAGAAACTCCACCGTTGAAAATACATAAGAACAAGAGTGATCATTGGCTTCGGCCCCAGAGAGGGAACCAGAAGAACCAAGATCTGATCTAAGAACTAGATGTCCGAAGATGCTAAATACAATAGTAAAAGGTCCTATATATAGAGAACTAGTAGCCTAGGGTGTACAAAGATGAGTAAATGACATAAAAATCTACTTCCGGGCCCACTTGGTGTGTGCTTGGGCTGAGCATTGAAGCATTTTCGTGTAGAGACTCTTCTTGGAGTTAAACGCCAGCTTTTATGCCAGTTTGGGCGTTTAACTCCCATTTTGGTGCCAGTTCCGGCGTTTAACGCTGGAATTTCTGAAGGTGACTTTGAACGCCGGTTTGGGCCATCAAATCTTGGGCAAAGTATGGACTATCATATATTGCTGGAAAGCCCAGGATGTGTACTTTCCAACGCCGTTGAGAGCGCGCCAATTGGGCTTCTGTAGCTCCAGAAAATCCACTTCGAGTGCAGGGAGGTCAGAGTCCAACAGCATCTGCAGTCCTTTTCAGTCTCTGAATCAGATTTTTGCTCAGGTCCCTCAATTTCAGCCAGAAAATACCTGAAATCACGGAGAAACACACAAACTCATAGTAAAGTCCAGAAAAGTGAATTTTAAGTAAAAACTAATAAAAATATACTAAAAACTAACTAAATCCTACTAAAAACATACTGAAAACAATGCCAAAAAGCGTACAAATTATCCGCTCATCACAACACCAAACTTAAATTGTTGCTTGTCCTCAAGCAACTGAAACTCAAATAAGATAAAAAGAAGAGAATATGCAATGAACTCCAAAAACATCTATGAAGATCAGTATTAATTAGATGAGCGGGGCTTTTAGCTTTTTGCCTCTGAATAGTTTTGGCATCTCACTTCATCCTTTGGAATTCAGAATGATTGGCTTCTTTAGGAACTCAGAATCCAGATAGTGTTATTGATTCTCCTAGTTAAGTATGATGATTCTTGAACACAGCTACTTTATGAGTCTTGGCCGTGGCCCAAAGCACTCTGTCTTCCAGTATTACCACCGGATACATACATGCCACAGACACATAATTGGGTGAACCTTTTCAGATTGTGACTCAGCTTTGCTAGAGTCCCCAATTAGAGGTGTCCATGGTTCTTAAGCACACTCTTTTTGCCTTGGATCACAACTTTATTTCTTTCTTTTTTCTTTCTTTTTCTCTTTCTCTCCCTTTTTTTCGTTTTTTTTTTCGCCTATATTTTTTTTTTTGTATTCACTGCTTTTTCTTGCTTCAAGAATCATTTTTATGATTTTTTCAGATCCTCAGTAACATGTCTCCTTTTTCATCATTCTTTCAAGGGCCAACATTCATGAACAACAAATTCAAAAGACATATGCACTGTTTAAGCATACATTCAGAAAACAAAAGTGTTGCCACCACATCAAAATAATTAATCTGTTATAAAATTCAAAATTCATGCAATTCTTTTCTTTTTCAATTAAGAACTTTGTTTATTTAAGAAAGGTGATGGATTCAGAGGACATTCATAACTTTAAGGCATTGACACTAAGACACTAATGATCATAAGACACAAACATGGACAAACATAAGCATAAAAATTCGAAAAACAAGAAAATAAAAAACAAGGAGATTAAAGAACGGGTCCACCTCAGTGATGGCGGCTTGTTCTTCCTCTTGAAGGTCTTATGGAGTGCTTGAGCTCCTCAATATCTCTTCCTTGTCTTTGTTGCTCCTCTCTCATGATTCTTTGATCTTCTCTAATTTCATGGAGAAGGATGGAATGTTCTTGGTGCTCCACCCTTAGTTGTCCCATGTTGGAACTCAATTCTCCTAGGGAGGTGTTGATTTGCTCCTAGTAGTTTTGTGGAGGAAAGTGCATCCCTTGAGGCATCTCAGGGATCTCATGATGAGAGGGGTCTCTTGTTTGCTCCATCCTTTTCTTAGTGATGGGCTTGTCCTCATCAATGGGGATGTCTCCTTCTATGTCAACTCCTACTGAATAACAGAGGTGACAAATGAGGTGAGGAAAGGCTAACCTTGCCAAGGTAGAGGACTTGTCCGCCACCTTATAGAGTTCTTGGGCTATAACCTCATGAACTTATACTTCTTCTCCAATCATGATGCTATGAATCATGATGGCCCGGTCTAGAGTAACTTCGGACCGGTTGCTAGTGGGAATGATTGAGCGTTGAATAAACTCCAACCATCCTCTAGCCACGGGCTTGAGGTCATGCCTTCTTAATTGAACCGGCTTCCCTCTTGAATCTCTCTTCCATTGGGCGCCCTCTTCACAAATGCCAGTGAGGACTTGGTCCAACCTTTGATCAAAGTTGACCCTTCTTGTGTAAGGATGTTCATCTCCTTGCATCATGGGCAAGTTGAATGCTAACCTTACATTTTCCGGGCTAAAATCCAAGTATTTCCCCCGAACCATAGTAAGCCAATTCTTTGGATCCGGGTTCACACTTTGATCATGGTTCTTGGTGATCCATGCATTGGCATAGAACTCTTGAACCATTAAGATTCCGACTTGTTGAATGGGGTTGGTAAGAACTTCCCAACCTCTTCTTCGAATCTCATGTCGGATCTCCGGATATTCACTCTTTTTGAGTGAAAAAGGGACCTCGGGGATCACCTTCTTCAAGGCCACAACTTCATAGAAGTGGTCTTGATTGAGATGAATCTCTCCATCTCCCATGACTCAGAGGTGGAAGCTTTTGCCTTCCCTTTCCTCTTTCTAGAGGTTTCTCCGGCCTTGGATGCCATAAATGGTTATGGAAAAACAAAAAGCAATGCTTTTACCACACCAAACTTAAAAGGTTTGCTCGTCCTCGAGCAAAAGAAGAAAGAAGAGAGTAGAAGAAGAAGAAATGAGGAAGAAGGGAATGGCTTTGTGTTCGGCCAAGAGGGAAGTAGTGTTTAGGGTGTGTGAAAATGAAGGAGTGAAGATGGGTTTATATAGGGGTGAAGAGGGGGGTAGGGTTCGGCCATTATGGGTGGGTTTGGGAGGGAAAGTGGTTTGAATTTGAATGGTGAGGTAGGTGGGGTTTTATGAAGGATGGATGTGAGTGGTGAAGAGAAAGATGGGATTTGATAGGTGAAGGGTTTTTGGGGAAGAGGTGTTGAGGTGATTGGTGAATGGGTGAAGAAGAAGAGAGAGGGTGGTGGGGTAGGTGGGGATCCTGTGGGGTCCACAGATCCTGAGGTGTCAAGGAAAAGTCATCCCTGCACCAAATGGCATGCAAAATCACGTTTTGAGCCAATCTTGGAGTTAAACGCCGGGCTGGTGCCCATTTCTGGCGTTTAACGCCAGGTTCTTGCCCTTTCCTGGCGTTTAACGCCAGTCTGGTGCCCCTTTTTGGCGTTAAACGCCCAGAATGGTGCCAGACTGGGCATTAAACGCCCATCTGCTAGCCTCACTGGCGTTTAAACGCCAGTAGGTTCTTCCTCCAGGGTGTGTTGTTTTTCTTCCTGTTTTTCATTCTGTTTTTTCTTTTTTAATTATTTTTGTGACTTCTTATGATCATCAACCTACAAAAAACATAAAATAACAAAAGAAAATAGATAAGATATAACATTGGGTTGCCTCCCAACAAGCGCTTCTTTAATGTTAGTAGCTTGACAGAGGTCTCTCATGGAGCCTCACAGATACTCAGAGCAATGTTGGAACCTCCCAACACCAAACTTAGAGTTTGAATGTGGGGGTTCAACACCAAACTTAGAGTTTGGTTGTGGCCTCCCAACACCAAACTTAGAGTTTGACTGTGAGGGCTCTGTTTGGCTCTGTTTTGAGAGAAGCTCTTCATGCTTCCTCTCCATGGTGATAGAGGGATATCCTTGAGCCTTAAACCCAAAGGATTCTTCATTCACTTGAATGATCAGTTCACCTCTTGTCAACATCAATCACAGCCTTTGCTGTGGCTAGGAAGGGTCTGCCAAGGATGATGGATTCATCCATGCACTTCCCAGTCTCTAGGACTATGAAATCAGTAGGGATGTAATGGTTTTCAACTTTTACCAAAACATCCTCTACAAGTCCATGAGCTTGTTTTCTTGAATTGTCTGCCATCTCAAGTGAGATTCTTGCAGCTTGTACCTCAAAGATCCCTAGCTTCTCCATTACAGAGAGAGGCATGAGGTTTACACTTGACCCTAAGTCACACAGAGCCTTCTTGAAGGTCATGGTGCCTATGGTACAAGGTATTGAAAACTTCCCAGGATCTTATCTCTTTTGAGGTAATTTCTGCCTAGACAAGTCATCCAGTTCTTTGGTGAGCAAAGGAGGTTTGTTCTCCCAAGTCTCATTACCAAATAACTTGTCATTTAGCTTCATGATTGCTCCAAGGTATTTAGCAACTTGCTCTTCAGTGACATACTCATCCTCTTCAGAGGAAGAATACTCATCAGAGCTCATGAAAGGCAGAAGTAAGTCCAATGGAATCTCTATGGTCTCATTTTGAGCCTCAGATTCCCATGGTTCCTCATTGGGGAACTCAGTGGAGGTCAGTGCACGCCCATTGAGGTCTTTCTCAGTGGCGTTCACTTTCTCTCCTTCCTCTCCAAATTCGGCCATGTTTATGGCCTTGCACTCTCCTTTTGGATTTTCTTCTGTATTGCTTGGAAGAGTACTAGGAGGGAGTTCAGTAATTTTCTTGCTCAGCTGACCCACTTGTGCCTCCAGGTTCCTAATGGAGGACCTTGTTTCAGTCATGAAACTTTGAGTGGTTTTAATTAGATTAGAGACCATGGTTGCTAAGTCAGAGGGGTTCTGCTTAGAATTCTCTGTCTGTTGCTGAGAAGATGATGGAAAAGGCTTGCCATTGCTAAACCTGTTTCTTCCACCATTATTGTTGTTGAAACCTTGTTGAGGTCTCTGTTGATCCTTCCATGAGAAATTTGCGTGATTTCTCCATGAAGAATTATAGGTGTTTCCATAGGGTTCTCCCATGTAATTCACCTCTTCCATTGAAGGGTTCTCAGGATCATAGGCTTCTTCTTCAGATGAAGCATCCTTAGTACTGCTTGGTGCATTTTGCATTCCAGACAGACTTTGAGAAATCAAATTGACTTGTTGAGTCAATATTTTATTCTGAGCCAATATGGCATTCAGAGTATCAATCTCAAGAACTCCTTTCTTTTGACTTGTCCCATTGTTCACAGGATTCCTTTCAGAAGTGTACATGAATTGGTTATTTGCAACCATTTCAATGAGCTCTTGAGCTTCTGTAGGCGTCTTCTTCAGATGAAGAGATCCTCCAGCAGAGCTATCCAAAGACATCTTGGATAGTTCAGAGAGACCATCATAGAAAATACCTATGATGCTCCATTCAGAAAGCATGTCAGAAGGACATTTTCTGATTAATTGTTTGTATCTTTCCCAAGCTTCATAGAGGGATTCACCATCCTTCTGACTGAAGGTTTGGACTTCCACTCTAAGCTTACTCAATTTTTGAGGTGGAAAGAACTTTGCCAAGAAGGCATTGACTAGCTTTTCCCATGAGTCCAGGCTTTCTTTAGGTTGTAAGTCCAACCATACTCTAGCTCTGTCTCTTACAGCAAAAGGGAATAGCATAAGTCTGTAGACCTCAGGGTCAACCCCATTAGTCTTGACAGTGTCACAGATTTGCAAGAATTCAGCTGAGAACTGATGAGGATCTTCCAATGGAAGTCCATGGAACTTGCAATTCTGTTGCATTAGAGAAACTAATTGAGGCTTAAGCTCAAAGTTGTTTGCTCCAATGGCAGGGATAGAGATGCTTCTCCCATAGAAGTCGGGAGTAGGTGCAGTAAAGTCACCCAGCACCTTCCTTCCATTGTTGTTGTTTTCGGCTGCCATGGGTTCTTCTTCTTTGAAGAATTCGGTTAGGTCCTCTACAGAGAATTGTGCCTTAGCTTCTCTTAGCTTTCGCTTCAAGGTCCTTTCAGGTTCAGGGTCAGCTTCAACAAGAATGCCTTTGTCTTTGTTCCTGCTCATATGAAAGAGAAGAGAACAAGAAAAATGTGGAATCCTCTATGTCACAATATAGAGATTCCTTGAGGTGTCAGAGGAAAAGAAATAGAAAGAAGAAGTAGAGAATTCGAACTTAGTGAGATAGAGTTCGAATTGTGCATTGAAGAGGAGTGGTACTCCATAAATAGAAGGATGTGTGAAAAGGGGAAGAGATTTTTCGAAAATTAAGTTAAAAAGTTTTTTAAAAACATTTTGAAAAGCTTTAATTGATTTTCGAAAACCAAGAGTGGGAAAGAAATCAAGTAATTTTTGAAAAAGATTTTAAAATTAGAAATCAAAAAGATATGATTAAAAAGTTATGGTTTTAAAAAGATATGATTGAAAAGATATGATTTGAAAACAATTTTAAAAAAATTTGATTTTAAAAATTAATGACTTGCCTAACAACAAAAGATATGATTCAAACATTAAACCTCTCTCAACAGAAAAGGCAACATACTTGAAATGTTCAATCAAATCATTAATTGTTAGCAAGTATCTTTGAAAAAGGAAAGAAATTGATTTTGAAAACATTTGATTGAAAAAAATTTGATTTGAAAAAGATTTGATTTTGAAAAACTTTGAAAACATGAAAAAAAAATTGATTTGAAAACAAAATTCTCCCCCTTGTGCCATCCTGGCGTTAAACGCCCAGAATGGTGCACATTCTGGCGTTTAACGCCCAATGCACTACCTTTTTGGGCGTTAAACGCCCAACCAGGCACCCTGGCTGGCGTTAAAACGCCATTCTGTCCTTCTTCACTGGGCGTTTTGAACGCCCAGTTTTCTTGTGTAATTCCTCTGCTGCATGTTCTAAATCTTCAGTTCCCTGTACTATTGACTTGAAAATAGAACCAAGATCAAATAGACAATGCATGCAAGACACCAAACTTTAAGATTAGACACTAGACTCAAACAAGAAACATAAAATATTTATGGTTTTTATGATTTTGTAACTTTTTTTTTTGTGCTTTTTCGAAAATTATATGAAAATAGAAAATAAAGGTTTCAGAATTCTTTATTTGAATTCCAGGAATCATTGCAATGCTAGTCTAAGACTCCGGTCCAGGAATTAGACATGGCTTCACAGCCAGCCAAGCTTTCAAAGAAAGCTTCGGTCCAAAACACTAGACATGGCCAATGGCCAGCCAAGCCTCAGCAGATCATTGCTCCAATAGCAAGTTTGATAGAAATCAACAAGCTCTTGTGATGATAAGTTGAAACCTCGGTCCAATAAGATTAGACATGGCTTCTCAGCCAGCCAGATTTCAACAGATCATCATGAAACACTAGAATTCATTCTTAAGAACTCTGAAAAATACCTAATCTAAGCAACAAGATGAACCGTCAGTTGTCCATACTCGAACAATCCCCGGCAACGGCGCCAAAAACTTGGTGCTGTTGCCGGATCAAAACTTGGCACTGTTATTGCAGGGAACAAATGCGAAACTGTAGTTAGGACATTTAATTCCCCGGCAACGGCGCCAAAAACTTGGTGTGCGAAATTGTGATCACTACTTTTCACAACTCAAATAATCCCTAGTAATGGCCCCAAAAACTTGGTGCTCAATACCATGGCATAAACACAACTTTGCACAACTAACCAGCAAGTGCACTGGGTCGTCCAAGTAATAAACCTTACGCGAGTAAGGGTCGATCCCACGGAGATTGTTGGTATGAAGCAAGCTATGGTCACCTTGTAAATCTTAGTCAGGCAGACTCAAATGGATATAGATGATGAATAAGACCTAAAGATAAAGATAAAGATACTTATGTATATCATTGGTGAGAGCTTCAGATAAGCGTATGAAGATGCTTGTCCCTTCCGTCTCTCTGCTTTCCTACTGTCTTCATCCAATCCTTCTTACTCCTTTCCATGGCAAGCTTATGCAAGGGTTTCACCGTTGTCAGTGGCTACCTCCCATCCTCTCATTGGAAATGTTCAACGCACCCTGTCACGGCACGGCTATCCATCTGTCGGTTCTCAATCAGGCCGGAATAGAATCCAGTGATTCTTTTGCGTCTATCACTAACGCCCCGCCTTCAGGAGTTTGAAGCACGTCACAGTCATTCAATCATTGAATCCTACTCAGAATACCACAGACAAGGTTAGACCTTCCAGATTCTCTTGAATGCCGCCATCAGTTCTTGCCTATACCACGAAGATTCCGGTTAAAGAACCCAAGAGATAAGCATTAGAGCCTTGTTTGCTTATAGAACAGAGTGGTTGTCAGTCACTTGTTCATAAGTGAGAATGATGATGAGCGTCACATAATCATCACATTCATCAAGTTCTTGAGTGCAAATGAATATCTTGGACAAAGAACAAGCTGAATTGAATAGAAGAACAATAGTAATTGCATTAATACTCGAGGTACAGCAGAGCTCCACACCTTAATCTATGGTGTGTAGAAACTCCACCGTTGAAAATACATAAGAACAAGAGTGATCATTGGCTTCGGCCCCAGAGAGGGAACCAGAAGAACCAAGATCTGATCTAAGAACTAGATGTCCGAAGATGATAAATACAATAGTAAAAGGTCCTATATATAGAGAACTAGTAGCCTAGGGTGTACAAAGATGAGTAAATGACATAAAAATCCACTTCCGGGCCCACTTGGTGTGTGCTTGGGCTGAGCATTGAAGCATTTTCGTGTAGAGACTCTTCTTGGAGTTAAACGCCAGCTTTTATGCCAGTTTGGGCGTTTAACTCCCATTTTGGTGCCAGTTCCGGCGTTTAACGCTGGAATTTCTGAAAGTGACTTTGAACGCCGGTTTGGGCCATCAAATCTTGGGCAAAGTATGGACTATCATATATTGCTGGAAAGCCCAGGATGTGTACTTTCCAACGCCGTTGAGAGCGCGCCAATTGGGCTTCTGTAGCTCCAGAAAATCCACTTCGAGTGCAGGGAGGTCAGAGTCCAACAGCATCTGCAGTCCTTTTCAGTCTCTGAATCAGATTTTTGCTCAGGTCCCTCAATTTCAGCCAGAAAATACCTGAAATCACGGAGAAACACACAAACTCATAGTAAAGTCCAGAAAAGTGAATTTTAACTAAAAACTAATAAAAATATACTAAAAACTAACTAAATCCTACTAAAAACATACTGAAAACAATGCCAAAAAGCGTACAAATTATCCGCTCATCAGCAGTACTAAGGACGCTTCATCTGAAGAAGAAGCTTATGATCCTGAGAACCCTTCAATGGAAGATGTGAATTACATGGGAGAACCCTATGAAAACTCCTATAATCCTTCATGGAGAAATCATCCAAATCTATCATGGAAGGATCAACAGAGACCTCAACAAGGTTTTAACAACAATAATGGTGGAAGAAATAGGTTTGGCAATGGCAAGCCTTTTCCATCATCTTCTCAGTAACAGACAGAGAATTCTAAGCAGAGCCACTCTGACTTAGCAACCATGGTCTCTGATCTAATCAAAACCACTCAAAGTTTCATGACTGAAACAAGGTCCTCCATTAGAAACTTGGAGGCACAAGTGGGTCAGCTGAGTAAGAAAGTTACTGACCTCCCTCCTAGTACTCATCCAAGCAATACAGAAGAAAATCCAAAAGGAGAGTGTAAGGCCATCAACATGGCCAAATTTGGAGAGGAGGAAGAGGTAGTGATCGCCACTGAGGAAGACCTCAATGGACGTCCACTGGCCTCCAATGAGTTCCCTAATGAGGAACCGTGGGAATCTGAGGCTCACACTGAGACCATAGAGATTCTATTGGATTTACTTCTGCCATTCATGAGCTCTGATGAGTATTCTTCCTCAGAAGAGGACGAAGATGTCACTGAAGAGCAAGTTGCTAAGTACCTTGGAGCAATCATGAAGCTAAATGACAAGTTATTTGGTAATGAGACTTGGGAGGATGAACCCCCTTTGCTCACCAAAGAACTGGATGACTTGACTAGGCAGAGATTACCTCAAAAGAGACAGGACCCTGGGAAGTTCTCAATACCTTGTACCATAGGCACCATGACCTTTGAGAAGGCTCTGTGTGACCTTGGGTCAAGCATAAACCTCATGCCTCTCTCTGTAATGGAGAAGTTAGGGATCTTTGAGGTGCAAGCTGCAAGAATCTCACTAGAGATGGTAGACAATTCAAGAAAACAAGCTTATGGACTTGTAGAGGATGTTCTGGTAAAGGTTGAAGACCATTACATCCCTGCTGATTTCATAGTCCTAGAGACTGGGAAGTGCATGGATGAATCCATCATCCTTGGCAGACCCTTCCTAGCCACAGCAAAGGCTATGATTGATGTTGACAGAGGAGAATTGATCATTCATGTGAATGAAGAATCCTTGGTGTTTAAGGCTCAAGGATATGCCTCTGTTACCATGGAGAGGAAGCATGAAGAGCTTCTCTCAAAACAGAGTCAAACAGAGCCCCCACAGTCAAACTCTAAGTTTGGTGTTGGGAGGCCACAACCAACTTCTATGTTTGGTGTTGAACCCCCACATTCAAACTCTAAGTTCGGTGTTGGGAGGTTCCAACATTGCTCTGAGTATCTGTGAGGCTCCATGAGAGCCCACTGTCAAGCTACTGACATTAAAGAAGAGCTTGTTGGGAGGCAACCCAATGTTATATTTATCTATTTTCCATTGTTATTTTATGTTTTCTATAGGTTGATGATCATGTGAAGTCACAAAATCAATTGAAAAAGCAAAAACATAATGAAAAATAGAAAGAAAAATAGCACACCCTGGAGGAAAACTTGCTGGCATTTAAACGCCAGTGAAGACAGCAAAATGGGCGTTTAACGCCCAGTCTGGCACCATTCTGGGCGTTTAACGCAAGAAAGGGGCACCAGACTGGCGTTTAACGCCAGGAATGGGCAAGAAGCTGGCGTTAAACGCCAGAAATGGGCACCAGCCCAGCGTTTAACGCCAGGATTGGCAGAAGGAGCATTTTTGCTCGCCACTTGGTGTAGGGATGAATTATCCTTGACACCTCAGGATCTGTGGACCCCATAGGATCCCCACCTACCCCACCACTCTCTCTCTTCTTCTCCCATTCACCAATCACCTCAACACCTCTTCCCCAAAAACCCCTCACCTATCAAATCCTACCATTCTCTTCACCACTCACATCCATCCTTCATAAAACCCCACCTACCTCACCATTCAAATTCAAACCACTTTCCCTCCCAAAACCACCCATAATGGCCGAAACCTACCCCTCTCTCCACCCCTATATAAACCCATCTTCACTCCTTCATTCTCACACAACCTACACATTACTTCTCCCCCTTGGCCGAAAAATAAAGCCACTTCCATCTCCTCTATTGGAAGCTCACTGGCGTGAAAAAGCCAGTAAGAAGCATTTTGGGCGTTGAACGCCCAAAAGAAGCACCCACTGGGCGTTCAACGCCAGTAAGGGTAGCCTTCTGGGCGTTAAACGCCAGAAAGGAGCATCTTCTGGGCGTTAAACGCCAGAAAGAAGCACCTTCTGGGCGTTTAACGCCAGATTGACAGCATCCTGGGCGTTTAGAAAAACGCCCAGTAACAAAGGACTTCCTGGCGTTCAACGCCAGAAAGATGCATCAGCTGGGCGTTGAACGCCCAGGAGAAGCAACATTTGGGCGTTAAACGCCCAAACCATGCAGCAGTTGGGCGTTTAACGCCAGGATGGTGGGGAGGAGGTAAAGTTCGTTTCTCTTTACAAATTTTCTAATTTTTTATGTTTCAATTCATGATTTCTTCCATAAACATATTTTAAATTATCATCCCTCAATTCAAATTAGTGTTCTAAAATCCTGATTTCAAAAATCCCTTTTTCAGAAATATCAAATGTATCTTAATTCACAAAGCCAATTTAATTTTCAATCCAATCAAACTCTTTTAAAAATTTGTTTTCAAAACTCAATTATCTTTTTCAAAATTAAAATTCAAATCTATCTTTTTAAATATTATCCATATCCTTCTCTTTTTAAATTATATCTCTTTCTTATCATATCTATTTTTTAAAATCATATCTTCTATCTTATCCTTTCTTATTTTCGAAATTTCCCACCCCCCTCCCCATATATTGTGTTCGGCGCCCCACTCTTCATTACCTTGCCACACTTGCTCTCTTCCTATCCCTCTTTTCCTTCTCTCTTGCTTGAGGACAAGCGAACTCTAAGTTTGGTGTGGTTATCCGTGATCACAAAAACATACTCATTAAATTCATGGCCCCTAGAGGAAAGCAACCCACCCGAAAGGGCAAGAAAGAGAATGCTCCAAAGCCCCTTTGGAATCAAGGGAAGTTCTTAACTAAAGAACATTCAGATCATTACTACAAAATAATGAGTCACAGATCAGTGATCCCGGAAGTCAAATTTGATCTGAAAGAAGATGAATATCAAGAAATTCAAGAGCAAATTCGAAACAGGAATTGGGAAATTCTGACCAATCCTGAATCGAAAGTGGGAAGAAACATGGTTCAGGAGTTCTATGCTAATTTATGACTGACAGACAGGCAGAGAATAATTGGAGCTGCTCTCTATGACCATCGGACCTTAGTCAGAGGAAAGATTGTTCATATCATCCTGACAAGATCAGGGAGATATTAAGATTCCTCAACTGAAAGATGACCCAGACTCCTTTAACAGGAGAATGATGAGGGTAAACAAAGGTCTAGACAAGATTCTAGAGGATATATGCATCCCTGAAGCCAGGTGGACTACCAGCACCACTGGCACCCCAATTCAACTCAAAAGAGAAGATCTAAAACCAGTAGCCAGAGGCTGGCTGGATTTCATTGGGCGTTCCATATTGCCTACCAGCAACCGTTCTGAAGTAACCATCAAAGAGCTGTCATGATTCACTGCATCATGTTGGGAAAAGAGGTAGAAGTCCATCAACTGATCTCATGTGAGCTATACAAAATAGCAAATAGGAATTCCAAGGAAGCCAATTGGCCTATCCAAGCTTAATTTCTATGCTCTGCAAAGATGCCGGAGTGAAGATGGGAATAACAGAGTATATCCCAGTTGAGAGGCCAATCACTGGAATATCAATGGTCAGACAACAGCAACAAGATGATCCTGCCAAGAGGAGAGCACAGGAAGCCCTCCCAGAACTGCCTCAATTCGAATATTGGGAACATCTTGAGGCTTCTATTTCCAAATTGCAAGAAGCTATGGACCAAATAAAGGAAGAACAGAACAATCAAAGTAGCATGCTTTGCAAACTGCTTAAGGAACAGGAAGAACAGGGGCGTGATCTAAGGGAGATAAAGCGCCAAAAATTAATCCTTGAAAAGCACCCCAAGGATTAGAAGAGCATGCCCTCCTAAAAACAAAAGGTTGTTGAGTTCCAATTTTTCTGCTTTAACTTAGTGATAGCGTTTTTTTTTAGAAATTCACCTTAGGAGATATATAGTAGTAGTAGTAATTAGTATGTCTATTTCGATTTTATTTCCAATTAAGCTATAATTTATTTTTCTCATCATCATCAGGCATGAAAAGTAGTAGATTTTTTTGAATAAAGAAGTAATTTATATTTTCGAGTTCTTAATAATAAAATTATAATTAATTATGTGTGGTGGCAATACTTTTTGTTCTCTGAATGAATGCTTGAACAGTGCATAAATTGTACTTTGAATTTGATGAATATTGACTCCTAAAAGGATGAGGAACACGAAAAATATTATTGATGATCTGAAAAATCATGAAATTGATTCTTGAAGCAAGAAAAAGCATTCAAAAAAAAAAAAAAAAAACAAGCCATGAGCCCTAGGTAAGGGTAAAAAGGATCCAAGGCTTTGAGCATCAATGGATAGGAGGGCCCAAGGAAATAAAATCCAGGCCTAAGCGGCTAAACCAAGCTGTCCCTAACCATGTGCTTGTGGCATGCAGGTCCAAGTTACAAGCTTGAGACTGAGTGGTTAAAGTCGTGATCCAAGGCAAAAGAGTGTGCTTAAGAGCTCTGGACACCACTAACTGGGGACTTTAGCAAAGCTAAGTCACAATCTGAAAAGGTTCACCCAGTTATGTGTCTGTGGCATTTGTGTATCTGGTGGTAATACTGGAAAACAAAGTGCTTAGGGCCATAGCCAAGACTCATAAAATAACTGTGTTCAAGAATCGACATACTACACTAGGAGCATCAATAATACTATCTGAATTCTGAGTTCCTAAGGATGCCAATCATTCTGAAATTCAAAAGATACAGGGAGATGCCAAAACTGTTCAGGAACAAAAAGCTACAAGCCCCGCTCATCTAATAAGAATCTGAGCTTCATTTAAAAACTTTAAAATTATTACTTCTTAATTGCTGTTAGAACCTATTTTATTCATCTAGTTGCTTGAGGACAAGCAACAGTTTAAGTTTGGTGTTGTGATGAGCGGATATTTTATACGCTTTTTGGGGGTAATTTCATGTAGATTTTAGCATGTTTAGTTAGTTTTTAGGAGAATATTATTAGTTTTTAAGCAAAAATCATATTTCTGGACTTTACTATGAGCTTGTGTGTTTTTCTATGATTTCAGGTATTTTCTAGCTGAAATTGAGGGAGCTGAGCAAAAATCTGAGTTAGGCTGAAAAAGGACTGCTGATGCTGTTGGATCCTGACCTCCCTGCACTCGAAATGGATTTTCTGGAGCTACAGGAGTCCAATTGGCGCGCTCTCAACGGCGTTGAAAAGTAGACATCCAGGGCTTTCCAGCAATATAATAGTCCATACTTTGCGCGAAGATAGACGACGTAACTTGGCGTTGAACGCCAAGTTCATGCTGCTGTCTGGAGTTAAACGCCAGAAAAACGTCATGATCCAGAGTTGAACGCCCAAAACACGTCATAACCTGGAGTTTAACGCCAAGAAAGGCCTCTACTCGTGGATAGCCTTAGTCTCAGCCCCAGCACACACCAAGTGGGCCCCAGAAGTGGATTTCTGCACCAATTATCTTTGTTTACTCATTTTCTGTAAACCTAGGTTACTAGTTTACTATTTAAACAACTTTTAGAGACTTATCTTGTACCTCATGACATTTTCAGATCTGAATTACATACTTTTTGACGGCATGAGTCTCTAAACTCCATTGTTGGGGGTGAGGAGCTCTGCAGCGTCTCGATGAATTAATACAATTCCTTTATTTTCCATTCAAACACGCTTGTTCTTATCTAAGATGTTCATTCGCGCTTAATTATGGAGAAGGTGATGATCCGTGACACTCATCACCTTCCCCAAACCATGAACGTGTGCCTGACAACCACCTCCGTTCTACATCAGACTGAATGAGTATCTCTTAGATTCATTACGCAGAATCTTCGTGGTACAAGCCGGATTGATGGCGGCATTCATGAGAATCCAGAAAGTCTAAACCTTGTCTGTGGTATTCCGAGTAGGATTCTGGGATTGAATGACTGTGACGAGCTTCAAACTCCTGAAGGCTGGGCGTTAGTGACAGACGCAAAAGAATCAATGGATTCTATTCCAACCCGATTGAGAACCGACAGATGATTAGCCGTGCTGTGACAGAGCATAGGAACGATTTCACTGAGAGGATGGGAGGTAGCCATTGACAATGGTGACACCCTACATAGAGCTTGCCATGGAAGGGACTTTTCGTGTGTTGAAGGATTTTAAGGAAGAGTTGAAATTCGAAGGACAAAGCATCTCCAAAACTCCAACATATTTCTCATTACTGCAAAACAAGTAACACTATTATTCTCTTTTATTATTATAATCAAATCTAGTAATTTCACTTCTAATCCTATTGGCCTCCTGAATAAGATTAATAAAATAAATATAGCTTGCTTCAAACCAATAATCTCCGTGGGATCGACCCTTACTCACGTAAGGTATTACTTGGACGACTGATGAGCGGATAATTTATACGCTTTTTGGCATTGTTTTTATATAGTTTTTAGTAAGTTTAAGCTACTTTTAGGGATGTTTTCATTAGTTTTTATGTTAAATTCACATTTCTGGACTTTACTATGAGTTTGTGTGTTTTTCTGTGATTTCAGATAAATTCTGACTGAAATTGAGGGATTTGAGCAAAACTCTGAAAGAGGCTGACAAAAGGACTGCTGATGCTGTTGGATTCTGACCTCCCTGCACTCGAAATGGATTTTCTGGAGCTACAGAACTCCAAATGGCGCGCTCTCAACGGCGTTGGAAAGTCGACATCCAGGGCTTTCCAGCAATATATAATAGTCCATGCTTTATTCGAAGAATGACGACGTAACTTGGCGTTAAACGCCAAGTACATGCTGCTGTCTGGAGTTAAACGCCAGAAAAACGTCATGATCCGGAGTCAAACGCCCAAAACACGTCATAACCTGAAGTTTGACGCCAAGAAATGCCTCTACACGTGGATTGATCAAGCTCAGCCCAAACACACACCAAGTGGGCCCCGGAAGTGGATTTATGCATCAATTACTTACTCATGTAAACCCTAGTAGCTAGTCTAGTATATATAGGACCTTTTACTATTGTATTAGACATCCTGGATTGTATTTTCTATCCTGTGATCACGTTTAGGGGCTGGCCATTCGGCCATGCCTGGACCTCTTGCTTATGTATTTTCAACGGTGGAGTTTCTGCACACCATAGATTAAGGGTGTGGAGCTCTGCTGTACCTCAAAGATTAATGAAGTTCTATTTTCTTTTATTCAATTCTCTATCTTATTCTTATTCCAAGATATTCATTCGTACCCAAGAACATGATGAATGTGATGAGCTAATAACTCTCATCATCATTCTCACTTATGAGCGCGCGTGATTGACAACCACTTACGTTCTACATGCAAAGAAGCTTGAATGTGTATCTCTTAGATTCCCCAACAGAATCTTCGTGGTATAAGCTAGATGGATGGCGGCATTTATCTGGATCCGGAAAGTCCAACCTTGTCTGTGGTGTTCCGAGTAGGATCCTGGGAATCCGGAAAGTCTCACCTTGTCTGTGGAATTCCGAGTAGGATTCCGTTCATGAATGACTGTGACGTGCTTCAAACTTTAACCTGCTGGGCGTTAGTGACAAACGCAAAAGAGGGATTCTATTCCAGTAGGAGCGGGAACCAACCGGTGATTGGCCGTACTGTGACAGAGTGCGTGCATTAGCTTTCACTGCGAGGATGGCATGTAGCTATCAACCATGGGTGATGCCTCCAGACTGGTTAGCTGTGCGAGTGATAGCCGCACAGGTTATTTCCCCGAGAGGAATGAAAGTAGCCACAGCTGATAGTGAACCCCTATACAAAGCTTGCCATGGAAAGGAGTAAGAAGGATTGGGTAGAAGGAATAGGAGAGCAGGCGTCCTAGAGCTCTACAGCATCTCCATTCCGCTTATCTGAAATTCCTACCAATGAATCTACATAAGTATTTCTATCCCTTTTATTATTCCTTTTTATTTATTATTTATTCCAATAACCATCAATCAATTTTATCCTCCTGACTGAGATTTACAAGGTGACCATAGCTTGCTTCATACCAACAATCTCTGTGGATTCGACCCTTACTCACGTAAGGTTATTACTTGGACGACCCAGTACACTTGCTGGTTAGTTGAACGGAGTTGTGACTTCCAATAAAGAAAACCTCACACAGGTGCTGCCCCTTAGAAACCTTCATCTCAAAATAAACAGTGTCCTAAGGGTATATTCATACTAAAGCTCAAAAGATAGATTCCATACAAACTTAAGGATGTTGAATCACAATTTCGTCCACCAAGTTTTTGGCGCCGTTGCCGGGGATTGTTCGAGTATGGACAACTGACGGTTCATCTTGTTGCTCAGATTAGGTAATTTTCTTTTCAAAATCTTTTTCAAAAATTTTTCTTTTATTTTCCGTTTTTCCAACCTTTATTTTCGAAAATAATTAATAAAAATACAAAAAATTTAGAAAATCATAAAAACCAAAAATATTTTGTGTTTCTTGTTTGAATCTTGTGTTAATTTTTAAGTTTGGTGTCAATTGCATGCTTTTAAAATTTTTTCATGCATTTTTTCGAAAATCCCATGCATTCATAGTGTTCTTCATGATCTTCAAGTTGTTCTTGATAAGTCTTCTTGTTTGATCTTGATGATTTCTTGTTTTGTGTCTTTTCTTGTTTTTCTTGTGCATTTTTGCATTCATATTTTCCATACATTAAAGATTTCTAAGTTTGGTGTCTTGCATGTTTTCTTTGCATAAAAAATTTTTCAAAATTATGTTCTTGATGTTCATCATGATCTTCAAAGTGTTCTTGGTGTTCATCTTGACATTCATAGCATTCTTGCATGCATTCATTGTTTTGATCTAAAAATTTCATGCATTAAATATTTTTGTTGTTTTTCTCTTTCATAATTAAAAATTCAAAAATCAAAAAAATATCTTTTCCTTATTTCCCTCCAAAATTTCGAAATTTTGGGTTGACTTGGTCAAAAATTTTCAAAATTAGTTATTTCTTACTAGTCAAGTCAAAATTTCAATTTTAAAAATCTTATCTTTTCAAAATCTTTTTCAAAAAATCATATCTTTTTCATTTTTTATTGTTTTTCGAAAATTTCAAAAATCTTTTTCAAATTATTTTCAAAATCTTTTTCTTATCTTTATTTGATATTTTCGAAAATAAACTAACAAGTAATGTGATTGGTTCAAAAATTTGAGGTTTGTTACTTTCTTGTTAAGAAAGGTTCAATCTTTAAGTTCTAGAATCTTATCTTGTAGTTTCTTGTTAGTTAAGTAATTTAAAAAAATTAAATCTTTTTCAAAATATCTTTTTCTTAAAAATCTTTTTATCTTTTTATTTTATCTTTTTCAAAAATTTTATCTTTTTCAAAATTTGATTTTAAAATATCTTATCTAACTTCTTATCTTCTTATCTTTTTAAAAATTTTGATTTCAAATCTTTTTCAATCAACTAACTAACTTTTTGTTTGTTTCTTATCTTTTTCAAAACCACCTAACTACTTTTCCCCCTCTAATTTTCGAAAATATCTCTCTCTTTTTCAAAAATTCTTTTTAATTAATTCATTGTTTCATGTTTTATTTTTAATTACCATTATCCTTAATTTTCGAAAATCACTAACTTCTTTTTCAAAATTATTTTCAAAATCTCTCTTCTTTTTTTTTTTTCCTCTTCTATTTAATTAATTAATTACTAACACTTCTCTTCACCTCTCTTCTTCTAAAAACCGAACCCCCTTCTTCATTCTTCTACCTCTTTCTTTTTCTACTAACATAAAGGAATCTCTATACTGTGACATAGAGGATTCCTTTTTCTTTTCTTGTTTTATTCTCTTTCATATGAGCAGGAACAAGGATAAAGGCACTCTTGTTGAAATTGATCCAGAACCTGAAAGGACTCTGAAGAGAAAATTAAAAGAAGCTAAATTACAACAATCCAGAAACAACCTTTCAGAAACATTAGCACAAGAGGTGATGACCGAAAATAATAATAATAATGCAAGGAGAATGCTTGGTGACTTCACAAAGCCAACATCCAAGTTTGATGGAAGAAGCATCTCCATTCCTGCCATTGGAGCCAATAACTTTGAGCTTAAGCCTCAATTAGTTGCTTTAATGCAACAAAACTGCAAGTTTTATGGACTTCCATCTGAAGATCCTTACCAGTTTTTAACTGAGTTCTTGCAGATCTGTGACACTGTAAAGACAAATGGAGTTAATCCTGAAGTCTACAGACTCTTGCTTTTCCCTTTTGCTGTAAGAGACAGAGCTAGAGTGTGGTTGGATTCCCAACCCAAGGATAGCCTGGACTCATGGGATAAGCTTGTCACTGCATTCTTAGATAAGTTCTTTCCTCCTCAAAAGCTGAGCAAGCTGAGAGTGGATGTTCAAACCTTCAAACAAAAAGATGGTGAATCCCTCTATGAAGCTTGGGAAAGATACAAGCAGCTGACCAAGAGATGTCCATCTGACATGTTTTCAGAATGGACCATATTAGATATATTCTATTATGGTCTCTCTGAATTTTCGAAAACGTCATTGGACCATTCTGCAGGTGGATCTATTCACCTGAAGAAAACGCCTGAAGAGGCTCAAGAACTCATTGACATGGTTGCAAACAACCAGTTTATGTACACTTCTGAGAGGAATTCCGTGAATAATGGGATACCTCAGAAGAAAGGAGTTCTTGAAATTGATGCTCTGAATGCCATATTGGCTCAGAACAAAGTGTTGACACAACAGGTCAACATGATCTCTCAAAATCTGAATGGACTGCAACATGCATCCAACAGTAATAGAGAGGCAGCTTCTGAAGAAGCTTATGATCCTGAGAACCCTGCCATGGCAGAGGTTAATTACATGGGTGAACCTTATGGAAACACCTATAACTCATCATGGAGAAATCATCCAAATTTCTCATGGAAGGATCAACAAAAACCTCAACAAGGTTTTAACAATGGTGGACGCAATAGGCTGAATAATAGTAAGCCATATCCATCATCTTCTCAGCAACAGACAGAGAACTCTGAACAAAACACTTCTAATTTAGCCAATATAGTCTCTGATCTGTCAAAGGCCACTTTCAGTTTCATGAATGAAACAAGATCCTCCATTAGAAATTTGGAGGCACAAGTGGGCCAGTTGAGTAAGAAAGTTATTGAAACTCCTCCCAGTACTCTCCCAAGCAATACAGAAGAGAATCCAAAAGGAGAGTGCAAGGCCATTGATTTAATCAAAGTGGCCGAATGCACCAAGGAGGAGGAGGACGAAAATCCCAGTGAGGAAGACCTCCTGGGACGTCCCTCAAGCAAGAAGGAGCTTCCTATTAAGGATCCTGAGGAATCTGAGGTTCATCTAGAGACCATAGAGATTCCTTTAAATCTCCTTCTGCCATTCATGAGCTCTGAAGAATATTCACCCTCTGAAGAGGATGAAGATGTGACTGGAGAGCAAGCTGCTCTATACTTAGGAGCTATCATGAAGCTGAATGCCAAGCTGTTCGGTAATGAGACTTGGGAAAGTGAACCTCCCTTGCTCATTAGTGAACTGGATACTTGGATTCAGAAGACTCTACCTCAAAAGAAACAAGATCCTGGCAAATTCTCAATACCTTGCACCATTGGCACCATGAGCTTTGAAAAAGCTCTATGTGACCTTGGGTCAGGGATAAATCTTATGCCACTCTCTGTAATGGAGAAGCTGGGGATCATTGAGGTACAACCTGCCCTGTTCTCATTACAATTGGCAGATAAATCCATAAGACAAGCTTATGGAATAGTAGAGGACGTGCTAGTAAAGGTTGAAGGCCTTTACATCCCTACTGATTTCATAATCCTAGACACTAGGAAGGAAGATGATGAATGCATCATCCTAGGAAGACCTTTCCTAGCCACAGCAGGAGCTGTGATAGATGTCAACAGAGGTGAATTAGTCCTTCAATTGAATGGAGAATATCTTGTGTTTCAAGCACATGGCTATCCCTCTGTGACAAAAGAGAGCAAGCATGAAGAGCTTCTCTCAGTTCAGAGTCAAGAAGAGCCCATACAGTCAAACTCTAAGTTTGGTGTTGTGAGGCCACAACCAAACTCTAAGTTTGGTGTCCAAACCCCATATCCAAACTCTAAGTTTGGTGTTGGGAATACCACACTTAAGTTGACCTGATCACCTTGTGGCTCCATGAGAGCCACTGTCAAGCTATTGACATTAAAGAAGCGCTTGTTGGGAGGCAACCCAATTTTATTTATCTAATTTTATTTTATTTTGTTTTGGTGTTATTTTTGTGTTGAACTAGGTACATGATCATGAGGAGCCACGAAAAAAATCAAAAAAATTAAAAATAGAGTCAAAAACAGAAGAAAAAAATTTTTCACCCTGGAGGACGCACGGGCTGGCGTTCAGCGCCCAGAAGGAGCATCTGGCTGGCGTTCAACGCCAGAACAGAGCATCTTTCTGGCGCTGAACGCCCAAAACAAGCTACATCCTGGCGTTTAACGCCAGAATGCGCACACAGAGGACAATCTGGCGCTGAACGCCAGAAACAAGCTTGAAACTGGCGTTCAACGCCACAAACAAGCATCACATGGGCGCTTAACGCCCAGAACATGCACCAATGGGCGTTTGAACGCCAGAATGATGCATGAAGGCATGTTACATGCCTATAGGGTGAAGGAATGGTATTTCTTTTCATCCCAGGACCTGTGGACCCCACAGGATTCCTACCTCAGGATCTGTGGACCCCACAGGATCCCCACCTACCTTTTCTTTTAATCCTATTCACACTCTCCTAATCCAAATCTCATTCCCAATGTCACCCTTCCCAAAAACCTTCATCAATCACCTCAATTCCTCCTCCC
This sequence comes from Arachis stenosperma, assembly GCF_014773155.1. Taxonomy (NCBI): domain Eukaryota; kingdom Viridiplantae; phylum Streptophyta; class Magnoliopsida; order Fabales; family Fabaceae; genus Arachis; species Arachis stenosperma. The sequence continues at coordinate 68,257,072 of NC_080380.1, forward strand.
AATTTACCCATTCACCATTCACATCAACCTCCTCTTCCCCATAAACCCCACCTACCTCCATCAAATTCAAATTCAATTTCCCACCCTTTCCCACCCAAAATGGCCGAACCTATACCTCCCCCCTCCCTATAAATACCCTTCTTTTCTTTTACATTTTCACACAACACAAACCCACATTCTCCCACATAGCCGAACCCTCTCTTCTCCCTCTCTACCATCTTCTTCTTCTTCTTCTACTCTTCTTTTCTTTTTGCTTGGGGACAAGCAAATTTTAAGTTTGGTGTGGTAAAAAGCCTAAGCTTTTTGATTTTCATTCACCATCAATGGCACCCAAGACCGGAATTTCCTCAAGAAAAGGAAAAGGGAAAGCAAAAGCTTCTTCCTCTGAGTCATGGGAGAAGGAGAGGTTCATCTCCAAAAGCCATCAAGACCACTTCTATGATGTTGTGGCAAAGAAGAGGGTGATCCCTGAGGTCCCTTTCAAGCTCAAGAAGAATGAGTATCCGGAAATCCGACATGAAATTCAAAGAAGAGGTTGGGAAGTCTTAGCCAACCCCATGCAACAAGTCGGAATTCTCATGGTTCAAGAGTTCTATGCCAATGCATGGATCACTAGGAACCATGACCAAAGTATGAACCCAAACCCAAAGAATTATCTCACAATGGTTAGGGGGAAATACTTGGATTTCAGTCCGGAAAATGTGAGGTTGGCGTTTCATTTGCCTATGATGCAAGGTGATGAACACCCCTACACAAGAAGGGTCAACTTTAACCAAAGGTTGGACCAAGTCCTTATGGACATATGTATGGAAGGTGCCCAATGGAGAGTAGACTCCAAAGGCAAGCCAGTCCAACTAAGAAGACTGGACCTCAAGCCTGTAGCTAGAGGATGGTTGGAGTTCATTCAAAGATCCATCATCCCCACAAGCAACCGATCTGAAGTTACTGTGGATCGGGCCATCATGGTTCATAGCATCATGATTGGTGAAGAAGTAGAGGTTCATGAAGTCATAGCCAATGAACTCTACAAAATAGCTGACAAGCCTTCATACAGGGCACGGCTAGCATTCCCTCACCTCATATGCCATCTATGTTATTCAGCTGGAGTTATCATAGATGGAGATGTCTCCATTGAAGAAGACAAGCCCATCACCAAGAAAAGGATGGAACAAACAAGGGAAGCTCCTCACGGCCTCCAAGAAGAACATGAGGAAGTGCATCATCAACAAATGCCTCAAGGAATGCACTTTCCTCCTAACAACTATTGGGAGCAACTTAGCACCTCCTTGGAAGATTTGAGCCATAATGTTGAACAATTAAGGGTGGAACACCATGAACACGCCCTCACTCTCCAAGAAATAAGAGAAGATCAAAGAGCAATGAGGGAGGAGCAACAAAGGCAAGGAAGGGACATAGAAGAGTTGAAGAACATCATTGGTCCTTCAAGAAGAAGACGCCACTAAGGTGGATTCATTCCTTGTTCTTTATTTCTTTCTGTTTTCGGTTTTTTAATGCTATGTTTATTTATGTTTTTGTGTCTCTACTTCATGATCATTAGTATGTAAACCATGCCTTAAAGCTATGAAATAAAATCCATTAGTCCTTCACCTCTCTTAAAAGAAAAATGCTTTAATTCAAAAGAACAAGAAGTACATAATTTTCGAAATTATTAGTGAATTTAGTTTAATTATATTGATGTGGTGGCAATAATTTTTGTTTTCTGAATGAATGATTGAACAGTGCATATGTCTTTTGATCTTGTTGTTTATGAGTGTTTAAAATTGTTGGTTCTTGAAAGAATGATGAACAAAGAGAAATGTTATTGATGATCTGAAAAACATCATGAAATTGATTCTTGAAGCAAGAAAAAGCAGTGAAAAAGGAAGCTTGCGAAAAAAAAAAATGGAGCTAAAAAGAGTATATAGAAAAAGAAGGAGCAGTAGAAAAAGCCAATAGCCCTTAAAACCAAAAGGCAAGGGTAAAAAGGATCCAAGGCTTTGAGCATCAATGGATAGGAGGGCCCAAGGAAATTAAATCCGGGCCTAAGCGGCTAAATCAAGCTATCCCTAACCATGTGCTTGTGTCATGAAGGTCCAAGTGAAAAGCTTGAGACTGAGTGGTTAAAGTCGTGATCCAAAGCAAAAGAGTGTGCTTAAGAGCTCTGGACACCACTAATTGGGGACTTTAGCAAAGCTAAGTCACAATCTGAAAAGGTTCACCCAGTTATGTGTCTGTGGCATTTGTGTATCTGGTGGTAATACGGGAAGACAAAATGCTTAGGGCCACAGCCAAGACTCATGAGTAGCTGTGTTCAAGAATCAACATGCTTAACTAAGAAAGTCAATAACACTATCCCAAATTCTAAATTCCCCCAGAGACGCCAATACCTCTAAACTACAAAGGAAAAAGTGAGATGCCAAAGCTGTTCAGAAGCAAAAAGCTACAAGTCCCGCTCATGTAATTAAATTAATATTCATTGATATTTTGGACTTTATAGTATATTCTCTTCTTTTTATCCTATTTGATTTTCAGTTGCTTGGGGACAAGCAACAAGTGCACTTGCTGGTTAGTTGTGCGGATTACAAATTCGTGCACCAAGTTTTTGGTGCCGTTGCCGGGGATTATTTGAGTCTGAACAACTAAAGGTTTATTTTATTTCTTAGATTAGGAATAATTTATTTTTATTAGTTTTATTGTTATAGAGTCATCAAATTCTGATAGGATAGTTTCTTTTCAAAAAAAAAATTTTTTTCTTTTCAAACAAATTTTATTTTTCTTTATTAATTGTTAATTTTTCGTGAGTTTAGTGTCTTGTTCTAAGTTTGGTGTTAATTGCATATTTTATATTTTCTTTAAAAAAAAAAAATTTTTTCGTGTTAGTGTTCTAGGTTCTTCCTTGATCTTCAAGTTGTTCTTGTTCACTTTTCTTGGTTGATCTTTAATTTTTCTTGTTCTGTGTCTTTTCTTGTTTTTCTTATACTAATCCAAAGCATTAGTCTTCCAAAAGGAATATACCTATTCAGAACAATTGTTACCTTTTCTGCCCAATTGGCTAGAGTATTGGTTTATATTCTTGACAAGGGAGCACCAATACTTTTGAAAATCTTTTTCAAAAATAATTTTTCTTGATTTAATCTTGTGCCAAACTCTAAGTTTGGTGTTTTCTTGTTAATTTTAATATAATTTTCGAAAAATTGTCTTGGTTTTCTAAAAATTTTAAGTTTGGTGTTCTTTCTTTTGTTCTTGGTGTTCTTGTGAATCTTCAAAGTGTTCTTAAGTTTTTCTTGTGTCTTGATCTTAAAATTTTTAAGTTTGGTGTTCCTTGGTGTTTTCCCTCCAAAAATTTTCGAAAATAAGGAACATTAGATCTAAAAATTTTAAGTCTTGTGTCTTTTGTGTGTTTTTCTCTTTCATCATAAAATTCAAAATTCAAAAAATTTTTATTTTCTAACTAATTTTGAACTACATTTTTCGAAAATTTTATATAAAAATTCAATTTTCAATATCAAAATTTTGCCACTCTCTTTTATTTATTTCGTTTTTATTTTAATTTATAAAAATCAATTTTTATAAAATAAATAACACTACAAGAAAAAAGGCCTGTCGGCACCCTTTTTTCTTGCCACGCTTTAAAAGCGTGCCCAAAAGTGGTTTATGGGCACGCTTTTGCGAGAGTGGCCACTTATTTGTGATTTGGCCACGCTTGAAAAGCGTGGCCATAGAGAGAAATCGGCACGCTTTTGACGAGGGTGCCCACTTACTTGAAATTTGGCCACGCTTTTTTACTGCCACGCTTGAAAAGCGTGGCGATAGAGGAAAATTGCCACGCTTTTACGAGGGTGGCCACTTATTAAAAATTTGACCACCCTTTTTTTTTTGGCACGCTTAAAAAGCGTATCCATAGAGAATAACCGGCACGCTTGAAAAGCGTGCCCATATTCTATTTATTTTGGCACCCCACAAAAAAAAGTACCCATAGAGTTCCCTCCCCCCAAATTTATTTTTCCACCCAATTTTTTTCAACACTTAAGCTTTTTTCCATTAGTTTTCAATTTTAATTAACCCTCAAACAACAGAACACTAGTTTTAGACCAAGCCACCAAAGAAAACCCCAAGTTGCCCGCGCCTCCATCTTCATTGTTCATCGTTCTTCGCAGCCATGCCTTTTCCTCATGCCTTCATCGTCCGAGACCGTTCATCGCCTTCATCTAACCCTGGTACCCATGAACGCAACCCTCTTCCCTCTTCTCGTCCACTACTGCCACCGCAAACCCTAGCTCCGCTGCTTCTTCTCGTCCATACTCTTTTTCATTCGCTTCTTCATCCTCCACCGCAGGAGGAAGCGGCGGCGCCACTACTACCTTCCTCCTCTGCAGCCTGTGCGCCGTCATTTTCCTTCGGTTTTGGGTCCACGACCGCATCTGCTTGGCTCCTGCTCCAGCTCCGTCTCTGTTCGGATCTGCTTCTTTGGCTTCCACTGCGGCAGCTTCGAGTTCGGGTTCTTCCATTTTCGGTGCCGCGAGTTCAGGCTCCTCCTTGTTCTCCATACCGTCTTTTGGTGGAACTTCATCTGCCACGACACCGTTTGGGGCAAAACCCTGTGCTGCGACGACACTATTTGGCGGAGCATCTTCTGCTTCACCCTCGCTATTTCGTGGAGCATCCTCTACTTCACTCTATCTAACCCTCGTTGGCCCTCCTACTCCCTCAGCGCAGCGCGCGCTCTTTCTCGCAAACACTCATTGTAAGTCTTTCTTTCCTCTGATTTTCTGTTTCTCTGTTCCTCTATTTTGGACCGTTGAGAATTTCAGGTTTATTACCTTCTTAACGTTTTTCACTGCTTTGTGTTTGAAATTTTATTTTGTTTATGGTATCAGAGTAACTTTGTTTCAATAGCCTTAATGACAATAGTGGATAGCCATAACTATTTGAACTGGTTGCAGTAGAACTTAAAGTATGGTCAATACAAGTGAACTTAGCAACCCTGCCGATGGTAACTCCAAAATATGTTATATTGTTCTGCAAATTAAACATATAGTGTAGCAAATTAAAGATAAAGTGCAAATTCTGTTAAAATTTAAACATAGGATTTTATTAAAAAGAGTGTTACAACTTGCAACTGATTTGTGTAGCGCACACACTTGTTGGCAGGGATAAAAAGTAGTTTCTCTTTGAACTTCAGGTATTGATAGTGGCTACATATATGACTAAAAAGTATATGAACAAAGTTGAATCTGAGTTATTTCATTGTTTTTGCTTTGTTATTTGCAGAAAGGGTGACCGTAGCTGAAGAGGTCCTCAAGCTCTGCAATGGCAGCGTCATTTCTCCCATTGCCTGCATTGCTTGCCCTAACCTATATGCTTATCTCAAGGTAATTCATTATTCCTCTTGTTATCCTTTTTTTATTTTGAATTTTGGAATTTCAGTTAATTTTTTTTCTCAATGTTCAATTGGGTTCAAATGTTACTGATTTGTGATAAAAGTGCAAGGCTAATGTTTTTAATCAAATGTTTAATACTTTCGGTGAATATAGATGTTTATTATTATTAGTTACTTTCATTGGGAAATAGTTTGGAAATATGCGATGTGTTAAGCTTCAAGTTCTGCATTGTTTTATCCTCAATATTAATATTAGTGTAAGTGTAGTGTAGAGGATTGATTCTCTTGGTGAAGAATTGAAGATGATAGTTACAACTTTAAACCCCTTTTGAGTGAAGAACTTAATTAGCAATGCCTCAGTTGTAATAATGATAAAATATATGTTGATGTGGTTTGTTGAGTTGTTTTAATTTGTTTGATGCCATTTCTGAGTTCCTATTTTTGCTTTGTAAGATATTTAAAATTTCCTTTCTTGAATCTTCAGAACATGGATTCTAATGTTCCTGCACAACTTTTTGAGTATGATAAACGTTTTGAGCAGTACGGATGTGATTACACATTTTATAACAACAATCACCCTGAGGCCTGAGGAGTTGCCGCTGGAGTTGAAGCATTCCTTCAAAATAGTAGTGGCAGATCCTCCTTACTTGGTGAGAGTTAAATAGATTGCTGAAAAATGAATGAAGATCCATTGTGTGTATATATATATATATATATATATATATATATATATATATATATAGTACAAGTTATTTCAGTTTTGAAAACCTTGAGCTGGTTGATGATCTTATTGAGCACATGGGGCTGATTTAATCTTTCTAACAAGTCACAATAGGTAAAATAAAGTTAGAATGCAAGGTTAGAGTGAGTGAAAAGCTAGGAATCAATTTTTGACCTCTCAAAACCCAAGGTTACATGTTGCAGAATTGTGCAGTTTTGGGCAGCACTTTGTGAACAAAACTGGGAGCAATCTAGCCACTCAAAATGAGTAAAATTATTTTTCTATGAAACCTTAAGATGTCTAGATTGTTGTCCTAAAATTTCAGAATTTTCTGATGTGTGGTTTGGGAGATATGATTTTTAGAAAATGGTCATTTTCTGCAGAAAGAATGCTGTCTGAATTCTGGAACAGCAACTTCAAAACCACATATCTCAATACTCTGAAACTCTTTGGAGGTGAAACCAAAAAGAGGTGAAATATTATGATGTCTAGTATTTTATGTCCAAAATTTAGGACAATTCAAATTTTGTAGAGAAAGTTGTGCCTTCTGGAAGCAGGGCTGTTCACTGCTGTGACAGCTCCCTTTTCTTAAAACAAAACCATATTTCGAGAGGCATAACTTTTTCTAGAGAAGTGAAAATGCTCTGGGATTTGAACTGGGTGAAAGATGTGTAAGTCTAGTTCAACCACACCAAAATTCAGGAGAATCCAACCAAAGATGGATTTTATATGATTTTTCTAAATTTGTTACTGCTTGCTGTTTTTCTAAAGTGTACTAAATCAGTAGCCGAATGAAGAGAAAGCTGAATGGATTATATATGTCACAGATGTTGGGCAGCAGCAACACTTTGATATGGTATTCAAGGTATGTCACAATTAATGACGTTCACGGTATCTTATAGTTACTTGATCTTATTGTTATTACCAGAACCCTTTCTACTTGATCTTATTGTTATTCAAGGGGAAAACTCTTAAATATATTGATATGTTTTGTTCCCACCTGCACGTTGGATATTCCATAAAGATTGCTGAACATTCCTGTGATTTCCTCTTAAATATATTGATTCTTGTGAATCTGCTACGTGTAATTAAGATTGTACTTTTGTTCTTCTGCTGAAGTATTGATTAATATAGAATAAGATTTGCTTTTGCTATTACTTTGTGTTGTGCATCTTATGTCGTTCGATTTATGCATTTATCTACATATTAAAGTGCTGATCAACTCTTGCCATTGCTGCTGAGAAAAGAAGGCCGCCAAGTCCAGAGACGCCAACTTCGAGGTGAAAGTCGCTTTCTAAACTGTCCTTTAGAAACATGATGGTAGGTGTTAATTTTCATGTCTTGCATGATTGATTTCTCTAATACTAGTTTAGTTTATTACTTATTCCTTCTATTTGTTTGCAGTTAGATACATTGATTTCTCTAAACTAGTTTGGTTTTTGTGTTTTCTTGATTCGGTTAAACAATGACAAATGGCACAGCATTTGGAGCTTCTCAAGACAGTAAACTGAAATGTCTGTTATTAGTAGCTTATTATGTAATCAAATAATAAACTGACAAAAGGCAGAGGACTTTTAATTTTCACTAACAAACATTTGATTCAATTGCTTAATAACAAACTAAAACCAAGTCTAGTTTAAAACCATGTTAAATTTACTTAAGAAGAACTTGACAGTGAAGCTTATATTTCTTAGGTAGCAAATAAATGAATTCCATACGTACAATATTTCAATCTTAGTTTTAGGAAATAATTAATTTTAGTTCTTTGTTAATAATTTCTTGTTTTGGGGATGTGATGCATCAGTGCTATTAGATGATACATCAACTTTTACCGGAGAAATGACAGCAGGTCCTAATGCTAATTCTATTAGAGGTTTTGAAGTCATAGATACCATAAAATCCCAAGTAGAGAGCTTGTGCCCTGGTGTTGTGTTTTTGTGCTGATATTCTTGCTGTTGCCGCTAGAGATTTTGTTGTTGCTGTAAGTATATATAACTTTAATTGATTTATGCATTTATCTATATGCTGAAAGTGCTGATCAACGTGCATTAAGTCACTGGTTACTTTGGCTTTCAATTCAGTTCACATACTTGCTTTTCTCTCTTCAGATTCTTGCCAAGTGCAAAGTTCCTTAGCCCTGGTGTCAGCGTCGAAGATTGCTGAAAAGGCTGGATGTTGTTTAGGAGTTAGATTAGATTTTTTTTAGTATAAAGTTGTTAATTCTTTTAAATGTTTATTTTGGAAGTTGAATTTATTTTTCTTAATTGTTTCATTTATATCTTATTATGTACATAATTCATATAAATCAATGGAAGATTAATTTTTTAGTATTTTATTTTATTTTAAAGATTAACTTATTAATATTTTATTTTATTTTCTATTTTTTCTTTTTTTTATTTGAAAAGGATTAGGCCACGCTTTGAAAGTGTAACGATAAGTTTTCATTTTCTGACACGCTTTTAAAGCGTGGCTGTATATCTATTTTTGGCACGTTTTAAAAGCGTGGCTGTATGTCTATTTTTAGGCACGCTTTAAAAACGTGGCTGTATGTCTAGTTTTAGGCACACTTTAAAAGCGTGGCTACAGGGTTATACATATCGCCACGCTTTTAAGCGTGCCAATAGATCAAAGCGTGGCAAAAAACAAAGCGTGCCAGTAGATCGAAAAAAGCGTGGCGATAGAGCTATCGGCACGCTCGCAGATGTGACCCTTTTAAAAGCGTGCCGATAGCTCAAAAAGCGTGGCAAAAAGTTATCGGTACGTTTTTTCGCCCTTTTCGGCACGTTTTAAAAGCGTGGCAAAAAGCTTATTTTCTTGTAGTGTAATATCAATATATATACCATCTCTTTTATTCCAACATGGAACTAAATGGGAATGAACAGTCCAAGAGGACTCTGGGGTCATATGCTAACCCCACTACTGCTTCATATGGGAGTAGTATCTGTATACCCTCCATTGGAGTTAGTAGCTTTGAGTTGAATCCTCAACTCATTATCATGGTGCAGCAAAACTGTCAATATTCTGGTCTTTCACATGAAGAACCTACAGAATTTCTGGCACAATTTTTGCAAATTGCTGACACAGTACATGATAAGGAAGTGAATCAGGATGTCTACAGATTATTACTGTTTCCATTTGCTGTAAAAAATCAAGCTAAGAGGTGGTTAAATAACCAGCCTAAGAACAGCATAAAAACATGGAAGCAGCTGTCAGAAAAATTCCTAAATCACTATTTTCCTCCAAAACGGATGACACAGCTAAGGCTAAGCATCCAAGGCTTCAAACAAGGGAATAATGAATCTCTTTATGATGCCTGGGAGAGATACAGAGAGATGCTAAGAAAATGCCCCTCTGAAATGTTTTCAGAATGGGTGCAATTAGACATCTTTTACTATGGGCTTACAGAAAAAGCTCAGATTTCTCTGGACCACTCAGCTGGTGGATCTATACATATGAGAAAAACAATTGAAGAGGCTCAAGAGCTTATTGACACAGTTGCCAGAAATCAACATCTGTACCTAAGCAGTGAATCTTCCATGAAAGAAGAAGCTAAAACAGTAACTGCTGAACTCAGTCCGGTGGATCAGGCTAATGAATTCAATCAGCAATTAGACTTTCTAACTCAGCAGCTAGCCGAATTCAAGGAAATATTACAGGAAACAAGAATGGCTAACAGGAACATGGAAGTACAATTAAAGCAGACAGAAAAGCAACTGTCAAAACAAATAACAGAAGAATGCCAAGCAGTTCAATTAAGAAGTGGGAAAACATTAAATACCTCACTTCAAAGCAGCAGGAAACCAAGAAATGAACAAGTGGATACTCAAAATCCCTCTGAGGACAGTCAGAGCCCAGAGAGGAATGAAACTGGTGCTGAACGCCCAGACCATGCTCATTCCTGGCGTTCAACGCCAGAAACAAGCATGAATCCGGCGTTGAACGCCCAAAGGGAGCATGGTTCTGGCGTTCAAACGCCAGTAACAAACAAGGAAGTGGCGTCTAACGCCACTCCAGCTCCCAACACTGGCATTCAAATGCAAGTAGGGAATCAGTCACATACAAGTGCTGATAACAACCCTTCTAAAAAGGCTTCCCAACCCACTTCTGTAGGTAATAAACCTGCAGCAACTAAAGTTGAGGAATACAAAGCCAAAATGCCTTATCCTCAAAAACTCCGTCAAGCGGAACAGGATAAGCAATTTGCCCGCTTTGCAGACTATCTCAGGACTCTTGAAATAAAGATTCCGTTTGCAGAAGCACTTGAGCAAATACCCTCTTATGCTAAGTTCATGAAAGAGATCTTAAGTCATAAGAAGGATTAGAGGGAAACTGAAAAAGTTTACCTCACTGAAGAATGCAGTGCAGTCATTCTGAAAAGCTTACCTGAGAAGCTTAAAGATCCTGGGAGCTTTATGATACCATGCACATTAGAGGGCACTTGCACCAAGCAAGCTTTATGTGATCTTGGAGCAAGTATCAACCTAATACCTGCATCTACTATCAGAAAGCTTGGTTTAACTGAAGAAATCAAACCAACCAGGATATGTCTTCAACTTGCTGATGGCTCCATTAAATACCCATCAGGCGTGATTGAGGACATGATAGTCAAGGTTGGGCCATTTGCCTTTCCTACTGACTTTGTGGTGCTGGAAATGGAGGAGCACAAGAGTGCAACTCTCATTCTAGGAAGACCTTTCCTAGCAACTGGCCGAACCCTCATTGATGTCCAAAAAGGGGAAGTAACCTTGAGAGTCAATGAGGAGGAGTTCAAGTTGAATGTTGTCAAAGCAATGCAACATCCAGACACCCCAAATGACTGCATGAGTGTTGATATTATTGACTCTCTGGTAAGAGAGGTCAATATGGCTGAGAGTCTCGAATCAGAGCTAGAGGACATCTTTAAAGACGTTCAGCCTGATCTGGAGGAGTCAGAGAAAATAGTAGAACCTCTGAAAATCCATCAGGAAGAGGAGAAACATCCTAAACCCGAGCTCAAACCACTACCACCTTCCCTAAAATATGCATTCTTGGGAGAAGGTGATACCTTTCCTGTAATCATAAGCTCTACCTTAGAGCCACAGGAAGAGGAAGCACTAATTCAAGTGCTAAGGACACACAAGACATCTCTTGGGTGGTCCATCAGTGATCTTAAGGGCATTAGCCCAGCTAGATGCATGCACAAGATCTTACTGGAGGGTGACGCCAAGCCAGTGGTTCAACCACAAAGGCGGCTGAACCCAGCCATGAAGGAAGTGGTGCAGAAAGAGGTCACTAAATTACTAGAGGCTGGGATTATTTATCCTATTTTTGACAGCCCCTGGGTGAGCCCTGTCCAAGTCGTCCCTAAGAAAGGTGGCATGACAGTGGTTCATAATGAAAAAAATGAACTGGTTCCTACAAGAACAGTTACTGGGTGGCGTATGTGTATTGATTACAGAAGGCTCAATACAGCCACCAGAAAGGATCATTTTCCTTTACCATTCATAGACCAGATGCTAGAAAGACTAGCAGGTCATGAATACTACTGCTTCCTGGATGGATATTCAGGTTATAATCAAATTGCAGTAGACCCCCAGGATCAGGAGAAAACGGCGTTCACATGCCCATCTGGAGTATTTGCATACAGAAGGATGCCATTTGGCCTGTGCAATGCACCTGCAACCTTTCAGAGGTGCATGCTCTCAATTTTCTCTGATATGGTGGAAAAATTTCTGGAAGTCTTCATGGATGACTTTTCAGTATTTGGAGACTCATTCAGCTCCTGCCTTAACCATTTAGCACTTGTTCTAAAGAGATGCCAAGAGACTAACCTGGTTTTAAACTGGGAAAAGTGTCACTTTATGGTGACTGAAGGAATTGTCCTTGGGCACAAAATCTCAAACAAGGGAATAGAGGTGGATCAAGCTAAAGTTGAAGTAATTGAAAAATTACCACCACCCACCAATGTTAAGGCAATCAGAAGCTTTCTGGGGCATGCAGGATTCTATAGGAGGTTCATAAAGGATTTTTCAAAAATCGCCAAACCTCTAAGCAACCTGCTAGCTGCTGACACGCCATTCATCTTTGATAAAGAGTGTTTGCAGGCATTTGAGACCCTGAAAGCTAAATTGGTCTCAGCACCAATCATCTCTGCACCAAACTGGGCATTGCCATTTGAACTAATGTGTGATGCCAGTGACCATGCCATTGGTGCAGTGTTGGGACAAAGGCATAACAAGCTTCTGCACGTCATTTACTATGCCAGTCGTGTTCTAAATGACGCTCAGAAGAATTACACAACCACAGAAAAAGAGCTACTTGCAGTAGTTTACGCCATTGACAAATTCAGATCCTATTTAGTAGGATCAAAAGTAATTGTGTACACTGATCATGCTGCTCTTAAATATCTACTCACAAAGCAGGATTCAAAACCCAGACTTATAAGATGGGTATTGCTTCTGCAAGAGTTTGATATAGAAATAAGAGACAGAAAAGGGACAGAGAATCAGGTAGCAGACCACCTGTCCCGAATAGAACCAGTAGAAGGGGCGTCCCTCCCTCTCACTGAGATCTCTGAAACCTTTCCGGATGAGCAACTCTTTGCCATCCAGGAAGTGCCATGGTTTGTAGACATTGCAAACTACAAGGCAGTGAGATTTATACCCAAAGAGTACAGTAGACAGCAAATAAAGAAGCTGATCACGGATGCAAAGTATTATCTTTGGGATGAGCCGTATCTCTTTAAGAGATGTGCAGACGGAGTAATCCGTAGATGTGTGCCTAAGGAAGAAGCACAGAAGATTCTATGGCACTGCCATGGATCACAGTATGGAGGACATTTTGGAAGTGAGCGAACAGCCACAAGAGTCCTCCAAAGTGGCTTGTACTGGCCTACTCTCTATAAAGACTCCCGAGTGTATGTACTTAATTGTGACAGTTGCCAAAGATCTGGCAATCTACCTCACAGTTACGCCATGCCTCAGCAAGGGATCTTGGAGATTGAGTTGTTTGATGTATGGGGCATTGACTTTATGGGACCCTTCCCACCATCATACTCAAACACTTATATTCTGGTGGCAGTGGATTATGTATCCAAATGGGTGGAGGCTATTGCAACACCCACCAATGACACTAAAACAGTGTTAAAATTCCTCTAGAAACACATCTTCAGCAGATTTGGTATCCCTAGAGTGTTAATTAGTGATGAGGGCACTCATTTCTGCAATAAACAGCTTTATGCTGCTCTGGTTCGTTATGGAGTTAGCCACAGGGTAGCTACTCCATATCATCCACAAACTAATGGGCAAGCTGAAGTCTCAAATAGAGAACTCAAAAGAATCCTGGAACGGACTGTAATTAACCGTAGAAGGGATTGGGCAAGAAGCTTGGATGATGCTCTGTGGGCATACAGAACAGCATTCAAGACCCCTATAGGGACCTCCCCATACCAGCTTGTGTATGGAAAGGCATGTCACTTGCCAGTGGAACTGGAACACAAGGCCTATTGGGCAACCAGATTCCTAAACCTTGATGCCAAGTTAGCCGGAGAAAAACGATTGCTCCAGCTAAATGAGCTAGAGGAATTTAGACTCAATGCTTTCGAAAATGCAAAGATTTACAAAGAGAAAGCAAAAAGATGGCATGATAAGAAATTGTCATCCAGAGTCTTTGAGCCGGGGCAGAAAGTTCTGCTATTCAATTCTAGGCTCAAATTATTCCCTGGGAAATTAAAATCCCGGTGGAGAGGTCCATATGTCATTACAAACGTATCACCATATGGATACATAGAGCTTCAGGATAATGACTCTAACAAAAAGTTCACTGTTAATGGACAAAGAGTCAAACATTATCTTGAAGGCAATTTTGAGCAAGAATGCTCAAAACTGAGACTTGATTAAAACTCAGTAATAGTCCAGCTAATGACATTAAAGAAGCGCTTGCTGGGAGGCAACCCAGCCAATCACAAAATTTAATTTTATTCGTATTGATTTTTTTTTTTTACAGGTATATGTCAAGGTATCTTCAAGGTAAAATAGCAATTGGTTGGATTCACAGAGTTATAAGGGATATTGGAAGCTCACTGGCGTGAAAAAGCCAGTAAGAAGCATTTTGGGCGTTGAACGCCCAAAAGAAGCACCCACTGGGCGTTCAACGCCAGTAAGGGTAGCCTTCTGGGCGTTAAACGCCAGAAAGGAGCATCTTCTGGGCGTTAAACGCCAGAAAGAAGCACCTTCTGGGCGTTTAACGCCAGATTGACAGCATCCTGGGCGTTTAGAAAAACGCCCAGTAACAAAGGACTTCCTGGCGTTCAACGCCAGAAAGATGCATCAGCTGGGCGTTGAACGCCCAGGAGAAGCAACATTTGGGCGTTAAACGCCCAAACCATGCAGCAGTTGGGCGTTTAACGCCAGGATGGTGGGGAGGAGGTAAAGTTCGTTTCTCTTTACAAATTTTCTAATTTTTTATGTTTCAATTCATGATTTCTTCCATAAACATATTTTAAATTATCATCCCTCAATTCAAATTAGTGTTCTAAAAATCCTGATTTCAAAAATCCCTTTTTCAGAAATATCAAATGTATCTTAATTCACAAAGCCAATTTAATTTTCAATCCAATCAAACTCTTTTAAAAATTTGTTTTCAAAACTCAATTATCTTTTTCAAAATTAAAATTCAAATCTATCTTTTTAAATATTATCCATATCCTTCTCTTTTTAAATTATATCTCTTTCTTATCATATCTATTTTTTTAAAATCATATCTTCTATCTTATCCTTTTCTTATTTTCGAAATTTCCCACCCCCCTCCCCATATATTGTGTTCGGCGCCCCACTCTTCATTACCTTGCCACACTTGCTCTCTTCCTATCCCTCTTTTTCCTTCTCTCTTGCTTGAGGACAAGCGAACTCTAAGTTTGGTGTGGTTATCCGTGATCACAAAAACATACTCATTAAATTCATGGCCCCTAGAGGAAAGCAACCCACCCGAAAGGGCAAGAAAGAGAATGCTCCAAAGCCCCTTTGGAATCAAGGGAAGTTCTTAACTAAAGAACATTCAGATCATTACTACAAAATAATGAGTCACAGATCAGTGATCCCGGAAGTCAAATTTGATCTGAAAGAAGATGAATATCAAGAAATTCAAGAGCAAATTCGAAACAGGAATTGGGAAATTCTGACCAATCCTGAATCGAAAGTGGGAAGAAACATGGTTCAGGAGTTCTATGCTAATTTATGACTGACAGACAGGCAGAGAATAATTGGAGCTGCTCTCTATGACCATCGGACCTTAGTCAGAGGAAAGATTGTTCATACTCATCCTGACAAGATCAGGGAGATATTTAAGATTCCTCAACTGAAAGATGACCCAGACTCCTTTAACAGGAGAATGATGAGGGTAAACAAAGGTCTAGACAAGATTCTAGAGGATATATGCATCCCTGAAGCCAGGTGGACTACCAGCACCACTGGCACCCCAATTCAACTCAAAAGAGAAGATCTAAAACCAGTAGCCAGAGGCTGGCTGGATTTCATTGGGCGTTCCATATTGCCTACCAGCAACCGTTCTGAAGTAACCATCAAAAGAGCTGTCATGATTCACTGCATCATGTTGGGAAAAGAGGTAGAAGTCCATCAACTGATCTCATGTGAGCTATACAAAATAGCAAATAGGAATTCCAAGGAAGCCAAATTGGCCTATCCAAGCTTAATTTCTATGCTCTGCAAAGATGCCGGAGTGAAGATGGGAATAACAGAGTATATCCCAGTTGAGAGGCCAATCACTGGAATATCAATGGTCAGACAACAGCAACAAGATGATCCTGCCAAGAGGAGAGCACAGGAAGCCCTCCCAGAACTGCCTCAATTCGAATATTGGGAACATCTTGAGGCTTCTATTTCCAAATTGCAAGAAGCTATGGACCAAATAAAGGAAGAACAGAACAATCAAAGTAGCATGCTTTGCAAACTGCTTAAGGAACAGGAAGAACAGGGGCGTGATCTAAGGGAGATAAAGCGCCAAAAATTAATCCTTGAAAAGCACCCCAAGGATTAGAAGAGCATGCCCTCCTAAAAACAAAAGGTTGTTGAGTTCCAATTTTTCTGCTTTAACTTAGTGATAGCGTTTTTTTTTAGAAATTCACCTTAGGAGATATATAGTAGTAGTAGTAATTAGTATGTCTATTTCGATTTTATTTCCAATTAAGCTATAATTTATTTTTCTCATCATCATCAGGCATGAATAAAGTAGTAGATTTTTTTTGAATAAAGAAGTAATTTATATTTTCGAGTTCTTAATAATAAAAATTATAATTAATTATGTGTGGTGGCAATACTTTTTGTTCTCTGAATGAATGCTTGAACAGTGCATAAATTGTACTTTGAATTTGATGAATATTGACTCCTAAAAGGATGAGGAACACGAAAAATATTATTGATGATCTGAAAAATCATGAAATTGATTCTTGAAGCAAGAAAAAGCATTCAAAAAAAAAAAAAAAAAAAAACAAGCCATGAGCCCTAGGTAAGGGTAAAAAGGATCCAAGGCTTTGAGCATCAATGGATAGGAGGGCCCAAGGAAATAAAATCCAGGCCTAAGCGGCTAAACCAAGCTGTCCCTAACCATGTGCTTGTGGCATGCAGGTCCAAGTTACAAGCTTGAGACTGAGTGGTTAAAGTCGTGATCCAAGGCAAAAGAGTGTGCTTAAGAGCTCTGGACACCACTAACTGGGGACTTTAGCAAAGCTAAGTCACAATCTGAAAAGGTTCACCCAGTTATGTGTCTGTGGCATTTGTGTATCTGGTGGTAATACTGGAAAACAAAGTGCTTAGGGCCATAGCCAAGACTCATAAAATAACTGTGTTCAAGAATCGACATACTACACTAGGAGCATCAATAATACTATCTGAATTCTGAGTTCCTAAGGATGCCAATCATTCTGAAATTCAAAAGATACAGGGAGATGCCAAAACTGTTCAGGAACAAAAAGCTACAAGCCCCGCTCATCTAATAAGAATCTGAGCTTCATTTAAAAACTTTAAAATTATTACTTCTTAATTGCTGTTAGAACCTATTTTATTCATCTAGTTGCTTGAGGACAAGCAACAGTTTAAGTTTGGTGTTGTGATGAGCGGATATTTTATACGCTTTTTGGGGGTAATTTCATGTAGATTTTAGCATGTTTTAGTTAGTTTTTAGGAGAATATTATTAGTTTTTAAGCAAAAATCATATTTCTGGACTTTACTATGAGCTTGTGTGTTTTTCTATGATTTCAGGTATTTTCTAGCTGAAATTGAGGGAGCTGAGCAAAAATCTGAGTTAGGCTGAAAAAGGACTGCTGATGCTGTTGGATCCTGACCTCCCTGCACTCGAAATGGATTTTCTGGAGCTACAGGAGTCCAATTGGCGCGCTCTCAACGGCGTTGAAAAGTAGACATCCAGGGCTTTCCAGCAATATATAATAGTCCATACTTTGCGCGAAGATAGACGACGTAACTTGGCGTTGAACGCCAAGTTCATGCTGCTGTCTGGAGTTAAACGCCAGAAAAACGTCATGATCCAGAGTTGAACGCCCAAAACACGTCATAACCTGGAGTTTAACACCAAGAAAGGCCTCTACTCGTGGATAGCCTTAGTCTCAGCCCCAGCACACACCAAGTGGGCCCCAGAAGTGGATTTCTGCACCAATTATCTTTGTTTACTCATTTTCTGTAAACCTAGGTTACTAGTTTACTATTTAAACAACTTTTAGAGACTTATCTTGTACCTCATGACATTTTCAGATCTGAATTACATACTTTTTGACGGCATGAGTCTCTAAACTCCATTGTTGGGGGTGAGGAGCTCTGCAGCGTCTCGATGAATTAATACAATTCCTTTATTTTCCATTCAAACACGCTTGTTCTTATCTAAGATGTTCATTCGCGCTTAATTATGGAGAAGGTGATGATCCGTGACACTCATCACCTTCCCCAAACCATGAACGTGTGCCTGACAACCACCTCCGTTCTACATCAGACTGAATGAGTATCTCTTAGATTCATTACGCAGAATCTTCGTGGTACAAGCCGGATTGATGGCGGCATTCATGAGAATCCAGAAAGTCTAAACCTTGTCTGTGGTATTCCGAGTAGGATTCTGGGATTGAATGACTGTGACGAGCTTCAAACTCCTGAAGGCTGGGCGTTAGTGACAGACGCAAAAGAATCAATGGATTCTATTCCAACCCGATTGAGAACCGACAGATGATTAGCCGTGCTGTGACAGAGCATAGGAACGTTTTCACTGAGAGGATGGGAGGTAGCCATTGACAACGGTGACACCCTACATAGAGCTTGCCATGGAAGGGACTTTTCGTGTGTTGAAGGATTTTAAGGAAGAGTTGAAATTCGAAGGACAAAGCATCTCCAAAACTCCAACATATTTCTCATTACTGCAAAACAAGTAACACTATTATTCTCTTTTATTATTATAATCAAATCTAGTAATTTCACTTCTAATCCTATTGGCCTCCTGAATAAGATTAATAAAATAAATATAGCTTGCTTCAAACCAATAATCTCCGTGGGATCGACCCTTACTCACGTAAGGTATTACTTGGACGACCCAGTGCACTTGCTGGTTAGTTGTGCGGATTACAAATTCGTGCACCACATTCCCCTCTTGGGTTAGCCATGGTATCGCTGGGAAATATGTGTGTGGAGAGTAGAATTTGCTTGGACAAAATTCCCACTTGTGCTTCCAACTTTGAGATTGCTGCACCTTGATTTTTCATATTTGACTTGTATTCCTCTTGATTGGCGTTTATCCTTCTGTCAGTTTGTGCTTGTCTGTTGATGCATTCGCATATTTGCCATTTTAACTAGTTAGTTTAGTTAGTTTTAGCTTAGGTTCATCCACTTTCTTTGAAATAAATGAGCAATTTTGTGAGTTTTCCTCCATGCATCCATGAACCAAGAATTAAGTGAAATTTGGCATAATTCATGCAAATAAATCAAGGAGTTTATATACAAGTTGATGTGAATGATTCCCTTGAAAATTATTGCATAAGATGGCAAAACTTTGAGGAAAGTTCTTTGGTTTATGTTAGGTGATGAAGCAAGAAGACAATGGAGCAAGAAAATATTGGAGAAAGGAAGAACAAGCAAGTTGGCAACTTGGAAATCAAGTTGGCAACTTGCTAGTGTGTGTCCAGCAGAGTTGGCAGCTTGACCTCCCCCTCTTCAAGGATGAATATCTTGAACCACAAGGATCCAATTGGCATGATTCCAATTGCGTTGAGAAGCTGACATCAAGAGCTTTCCAACGATATAATAGTCCATAATGTGGCGAGGAATGGAAGCTCAAATCAGAGGGAAACTCAAGCCCCAAGAGCAAGGAAATGAAGCATTGCAAGTTGCCAACTTGAGCAGCAAGTTGGCAACGCCAGGCAGCCCTGGAGAAGCAAAGTTGGCGTTGCCAACTCTAGGAGCACGTTGCCAACGCCACACACACAAGCTTGGCCCTGGAGGAAGAGCTGGCGTTGCCAACTCTAGAACCACGTTGCCAACGCCCACCAAAGCAATCTTGGGGAGCTAATTTGGAGCCTCGAGCACGTTGTCAGCCTAGAGATGAAGGGCGTTTTTGAGGACAACGCAGGCTAACAACGCCACACAACCAAGCAACAAATGGAGCCCTGGAAGAAAAGGAGCTGGCGTTGCCAACTCAAGATGGGCGTTGCCAACGCCACACAAGAATGCTTGGCTAGGCACCAAGTCTTGGTGCCAACCAAGTTACCAACGCCCACAAGCCGCACCAACCAAGTTACCAACGCCAAGACATGGCACCATCCAAGTTGCCAACGCCAAGACATGGCACCAACCACGTTGCCAACGCTGAAATACAAAGGAGTGTTTGCCAAAAACGCTGGTGAGCTGGACAGCCTGACCTTACCTCCTTCAATGGAGTATATCTTGAGCTACAAAGCTCCAAATGAGGTGATTCCAACGGCATTTGAAAGTAGACATCCAGAGCTTTCCAACCATATATCATAGTATGGGATTGGCATTCATTTGAAGCTTCAAAAGTTGGCTTCATTTAGAGCTTCAGAATCTGAGCACGTTGGCAACGCTGGAAACAAGGGCGTTTTCACCAAAAACGTGTGCGATTTTGGCAGCCTGACCCTGTCTCCTTCAAACAAGAATAACTTGAGCTACAGAGATCCAAATTGAGTGCTTCCAGTTGCGTTGGAAAGCTGACATTCAGAGCTTTCCAACCATATATAATAGTCCATGGTGGAGCACAAAATTGAAGCCAAACCAGAGTCATCTTTAGGCCCTAAAAACAAGAACATGAAGTGAAATTCAAGAAAGCTAGAGATTGGCCTTGGGGTGTGGGTCGAGCACGTTGCCAACGTGCCACAAGGGGGGCGTGTTTTGCAACAACGCCAGCCCCAAGTCCTTGCCTTGGGAGAGTGATGCACGGGCACGTTGCCAACTTGGGGTTGAGGGTGCGTTATTCACAACAACTTGGCAACAACTTGGCAGCTTGACCTTACCTTCTTTGAGGAACCATAACTTAAGCTAGGAAAGTCCAATTGAGGTGATTCCAGTGGCATTAGAAAATAGACATCAAGAGCTTTCCAATGATGTATAATAGTCCATATTGAAGCTGAAGGTTGACACTCAAATTCTGGGCTACATTTAGCATGAAAGTAAGGCCAAGAAGAGGAAAAGCAAGTTGTTGGCAACAACTTGGGCTAGCAACGCCCAAGCCTCATACTTCATGCCCAGGAAATTGTCCTGCACGATTGCCAACGTGTATTTGGCCTGGAGTTAGTGCCAATAACGCCAAGCCAATGGGCCAGAATCATGATGAATGAACCCTTCCTTTCCAAGCCTAGCAACACCTCCAATTGAGCCAAGAATTCAACAATGAGAAAGCCCACATTGCTAACCCAAATTGAAGATCTCTGAAGAGTTTTAGAGTAGTATAAATAGAGGAGATTGATGTACTTGTAGGGGACTTTTACACTTTTGAATACTTTTTGACACTTAGAATTTTTATACACTTTTAGCACTTGTACTTGGCTTTTGTTAGAACTTCCGGGTACTCTCCCGGAAAGTTCATCTTTGGTTTTCTATTGGAATTCTTCTTCTTCATTTCAAGTTTTAAGCACTTCATTCTTCTTCTTCTTCTTCTTCCTTTACATTTAGTTTAATTTTGATTTATGGCAATTGTTGTTGAAATTGGAGCAATGACTCACTAAACCCCACTTTCATTAGGGGGAGGAGCTCTGTTTGTTGGAATGGATTGATGAACCCATCTTTCCTCCTCAATTCTAGTGGTTGATTTAAAGAGGGAACTCTTGATCTTCACAGATTCAACCACCATCGAGAGAGGGGTTAATCTATATGAATTATGTGGTGAGTTTGAGGAATGACCCACATAATTCAGTTTAGAGTTCATCCTTTCATGATTTCTTTAATCAATATACCTTGGTTAGTATGTGAGATGTAACTCTCCTTGGTTGAGATTATAGAAATTGTGTGGCTGGATAATATATGAGCTTCATCTCTTCTCATGAACAATTAGATCACGAGAGTGGCAATTGGTTATGTTGAGAGAGATTGAATCACCAAGAGATTGGGGTTCAATCACCCACTTGCCATAGATCTATACCCATGATTGAGAAGGATTTGACTAACATCAATTCACGAAAACTAACATCTCTGATCCCTAATGATCCTCTCCATCATTAATTCTCATTTCTTTTGTTCTTAGTGTTTGAAAACCCATTACCCAATTCCCTTCTACATCCTTGCAATTTATTATTCTTGTCATTTACATTCTGTTTCTTATTTCTCACTCTTATGCTCTTTAGAATTCAGCACTTTAATTCCTTGCAATTTATCTTTGATGTCATTTAAGTTTCTTGTACTTTAAGTTTCCGTCATTTACTTCCATTTTATTTCTCTATTCTAGTTCTTTACATTGTGTGTCATTTACATTCTTGCAATTATGTTCAAAAATCAAAATGCTCATGAAATCAAAACTATGTTTGCTTGACTAAATTTACCATTAACTAAAGTTGCTTAATCTTCCAATCTCCGTGGGATCGACCTCACTCTTTGTGAGTTTTATTACTTGATACGACCCGGTATACTTGCCGGTTGTACGTGAAAAATCAAATTTTCACGTATCAAGTTTTTGGCGCCGTTGCCGGGGATTGGAAAAGATTGACAATGATTAAGTGAATGGTAGCTTAGATTAAGCATTTTTCTTTGTTTTTGCTTTTTGTTTTAAGCTGATAGCAAGGTGTTTGAGTTATTGCCTCACTAAGAAATTCTTCTCTGTGACATGAATTTCAATTTTATTTGGGGTTGTGTTTTACAAAATTCAAATGGAGTTCAACTCATCTTGTGATCAAACAAATTTTCTGGGATATCACCCACCATCACCAATTGACTATTCTAATGGTGGTTGGGAATATCACCAAGAAATTACAGATCCTGAGCACTCCAATCCATGGAGATTTGCTTCAGAGACACAAGATGAGCAAGAGAATCATATGGGATACCAACCACCACCACAAAATGATTCATATCATTATCCTTATGGTGGATGGGAATATCAACAAGAAATGATGGATCATGAGCAATCAACCCAAATGAGATATGTCCCAAGGTCACATAATGATCAAGAAAGTTACATGGGGTATTTTCCACCACCACAAAATGATTCAAGTTACCATACTAATTGTGGTTGGGAAAATCAAGACCAAGGAATGATGGGGTTTGAGCAATCAAACCAAATGGGATGCTTCACAAGAACACAGAATGATTCATACTCCTATGAATGGGACAACTATCCAAATTGTGATTGGGAAGGACCAAACCAAGGAGAATTCAATGTTTCTTATCCCATCCATCATGAGCCAGCACCTCTTAATTATCCAACCTCACCTCCAAATTTTTCATATCAAAATTCTTCACCACTTGAGTATGCCTCAACACAAAGTTTCCTCCAAAATCCATACCATTCATCCCATCAATCACACAACTTATTCCACACCCCTCAACACAACTTCGCCACAACATATTCACGTCACCAAAATTACTCTCAACCTTCATCTCTTGAATTAACAGATGAGGAATACCTTGAAGGCATTGAAATACAGAGAAAATTAGTGGAATTTTACACAAAATCCCCATCTTGGGAAGAAACCATCCTCGAGCAGATAAATGGGTCCTTAGAGCAAACAAAGAGGAACTTAGAACCATCAAACAGTACGGAGGAAGACAAATTTGTGGGTGAGGAAGTGGAAAAGCAAGATGAGGAAGCCTCTGTTACAAGAGAAATTTCAATGAAAAATGAGGTAGAGGTGGTTGAACCTGAAATTGCACTTGAGATGACAAGAGAACATGAAGACTCACAACTCTCACAAACTTCCCTGGACCAAAACGCCTCAACACTTGAAACCATGATTGAAAGGTATGAAGAGGAGATGAAGAAATGTTGGGAAGATCAACAAACCTCCTCCATGATAGAGCTATTAAAGCAAATGTTGGGTGCAAAGAAAGGAGTGGAGGAGCATGAACGTGAGGAAGTCATTCCAGAGAATTCACACTCAAGTGAAGCAGAAAATCACATGAAGGAAGGGCTCATGGAACCACCAATACAAAAGGCTTTTGATGAAAGAAGACTCCAACAATCACACAACCACCAGACTTGGATTCAAGGAAGTGAAGGCAATTAACAAAAGCACCAAGAAGAGGATTGTGACCAAGCTACCAAGGACAATATTCATGAAGAAAAAGGGGTCAACCACAAGCAATCCTCCCCCTGATCCAGCAAGCAAGCTCAATCAAGCCATTAACAAAAGAAAGCTTGCTGAGGAGAGGCCAAGACAGGGGACACTAGCTGAATTTTCTTCCCCCTTAAGGTCATTCCTATTAACAAACTGGAAGAAGAGGAAGAAAGTGAACAACATGTCAACCATAGGTATAATTTCTCTTCTCTGCTTTGTTTTCGTTCTTTGTTTTATTTAAATTCAATAAATTGGCATATGGTTACATTTTAAGTTTGGTGTTGCCTTGCAACAAATTGTTTTCAATCTTTTTGGATGATTGCATCAAATCAAAAATGAAAGTGACACACCAAGATTCTAAGTTTGGTGTGCCATTTATTTTCTATGCAATTTATTCAAGCAACACTACTTGTCTGCATAATCATAATGCCTCTGCAGTTTTAGTTTTCTCTTTTGATTTAACACTTTTGCATTCTACTTGCTTTAGTTATTTTTCTATCTTTAAACGCTTTCATTTAGTTTGCTTATTAACTGTTTTTGTTAATACATTACCAAGAGATCCTTATTCATGATAGATTCTTAGCTTGATGATTGTATTTAACATACAACAGTTTCATTTGCTTAGCTTTAATTCAAATAAATTGACATATGATTGCATTCTAAGTTTGGTGTTGCTATGCAACAAAATTTGTTTCTAATCTGTACTGGATACTTGCATTAATTCCAAGTGAAAGTGTCACACTAAGTTTGGTGTGCCACTTATCTTTTATGCAATGTATTGTGCTCACCTTCTTAAGTTTGCAATCAAAATGTCTCTGTCTCTTGTGCCTTAATTGTTATCTTTAATTTTGTTTGCTTGAAACACATGTGCTACTAATGTTTCATTGTGTAAGACATTCATGATCTATCTTAGCCCCATAGCCACGGTTCTAATTGTTGCTTGAGGACAAGCAATCATTCTAAGTTTGGTGTGGGAAGGGAAAGAAAAGGAGGAAAAGGACAACAATAGAGAAGATAAATTACAAGGTTGTAAAGTTCTTTTTTTCTCTCATTTGTTTCCAGCACTTTAAATTGCATGATTGTCTTATTACCTTCTCTGTATACATGTGAGATATGAATGGGCATAGTTTGATTTCTAAATTGCAATATGCTGCTGTGGCATTATGACTACCAACTTGAGTTTTGTGAATTCAAAAGCAATAAAGCATCATGATCATAAACAAACAAGGAATTAAAGAAGAACTAAGCATGTGCATACAAGTATTGGAAGGCTAGTATGTTTGATTATTGCTCAAGTACATTAGATTTTATTTAATTGAAGTTTTCATCTAGGACATTTTGTGAAATCTTTTGAAAATTATGAAAACCTTGAAGAAGCAAATGCAATTAAGGCAAGAAAAGAAAAAGGGAAAGAATGAGAAAGCTGAAGGCTCTGAGTACCAATGACAATTTCATTGTTATGTACTTGTGGTGTTTATGTATCAAGTAAAATGCTTGAAAACAAAACACTTAGAAGTCAAGGCTAGGCTCAAGTGCAAAAGCACTCCCTCAAAGCTCAAGGTTCTGAGCATCAATGATTAGAGAGTCAAGAAAAGAAAAAAAAAAATGAGCCTAATGAAGTCCTCTAATTAAATGCTTGTGGTGCTTATGTATCAAGTGGTAATACTTGAAAACAAAGCATTTAGAATCGTAGCTTTGTTATTAACTCATGGGGCAAAGCACCCAAAAGGAGAAGCTAATAAGAAAAATCAAAAGCTTATTTCAAGGAAGAATTATAAGAAAAAGATTTCATAAAGTGAGCTAGATAGAAGCATCAATCATTTACATTTCTTTTGTGATTGTAGCATGCAAAGAAAACTAGCTTGCCATGAACATTAACTTGCTATTCTTCTAACCTTGGATTGTCAATCTCTATTGCATGATTCTTTTCTTGCTTGAGGACAAGCAAGGTTTAAGTTTGGTGTTGTGATGCATTCGCATATTTGCCATTTTAACTAGTTAGTTTAGTTAGTTTTAGCTTAGGTTCATCCACTTTCTTTGAAATAAATGAGCAATTTTGTGAGTTTTCCTCCATGCATCCATGAACCAAGAATTAAGTGAAATTTGGCATAATTCATGCAAATAAATCAAGGAGTTTATATACAAGTTGATGTGAATGATTCCCTTGAAAATTATTGCATAAGATGGCAAAACTTTGAGGAAAGTTCTTTGGTTTATGTTAGGTGATGAAGCAAGAAGACAATGGAGCAAGAAAATATTGGAGAAAGGAAGAACAAGCAAGTTGGCAACTTGGAAATCAAGTTGGCAACTTGCTAGTGTGTGTCCAGCAGAGTTGGCAGCTTGACCTCCCCCTCTTCAAGGATGAATATCTTGAACCACAAGGATCCAATTGGCATGATTCCAATTGCGTTGAGAAGCTGACATCAAGAGCTTTCCAACGATATATAATAGTCCATAATGTGGCGAGGAATGGAAGCTCAAATCAGAGGGAAACTCAAGCCCCAAGAGCAAGGAAATGAAGCATTGCAAGTTGCCAACTTGAGCAGCAAGTTGGCAACGCCAGGCAGCCCTGGAGAAGCAAAGTTGGCGTTGCCAACTCTAGGAGCACGTTGCCAACGCCACACACACAAGCTTGGCCCTGGAGGAAGAGCTGGCGTTGACAACTCTAGAACCACGTTGCCAACGCCCACCAAAGCAATCTTGGGGAGCTAATTTGGGAGCCTCGAGCACGTTGCCAGCCTAGAGATGAAGGGCGTTTTTGAGGACAACGCAGGCTAACAACGCCACACAACCAAGCAACAAATGGAGCCCTGGAAGAAAAGGAGCTGGCGTTGCCAACTCAAGATGGGCGTTGCCAACGCCACACAAGAATGCTTGGCTAGGCACCAAGTCTTGGTGCCAACCAAGTTACCAACGCCCACAAGCCGCACCAACCAAGTTACCAACGCCAAGACATGGCACCATCCAAGTTGCCAACGCCAAGACATGGCACCATCCAAGTTGCCAACGCCAAGACATGGCACCAACCACGTTGCCAACGCTGAAATACAAAGGAGTGTTTGCCAAAAACGCTGGTGAGCTGGACAGCCTGACCTTACCTCCTTCAATGGAGTATATCTTGAGCTACAAAGCTCCAAATGAGGTGATTCCAACGGCATTTGAAAGTAGACATCCAGAGATTTCCAACCATATATCATAGTATGGGATTGGCATTCATTTGAAGCTTCAAAAGTTGGCTTCATTTAGAGCTTCAGAATCTGAGCACGTTGGCAACGCTGGAAACAAGGGCGTTTTCACCAAAAACGTGTGCGATTTTGGCAGCCTGACCCTGTCTCCTTCAAACAAGAATAACTTGAGCTACAGAGATCCAAATTGAGTGCTTCCAGTTGCGTTGGAAAGCTGACATTCAGAGCTTTCCAACCATATATAATAGTCCATGGTGGAGCACAAAATTGAAGCCAAACCAGAGTCATCTTTAGGCCCTAAAAACAAGAACATGAAGTGAAATTCAAGAAAGCTAGAGATTGGCCTTGGGGTGTGGGTCGAGCACGTTGCCAACGTGCCACAAGGGGGGCGTGTTTTGCAACAACGCCAGCCCCAAGTCCTTGCCTTGGGAGAGTGATGCACGGGCACGTTGCCAACTTGGGGTTGAGGGTGCGTTATTCACAACAACTTGGCAACAACTTGGCAGCTTGACCTTACCTTCTTTGAGGAACCATAACTTAAGCTAGGAAAGTCCAATTGAGGTGATTCCAGTGGCATTAGAAAATAGACATCAAGAGCTTTCCAATGATGTATAATAGTCCATATTGAAGCTGAAGGTTGATACTCAAATTCTGGGCTACATTTAGCATGAAAGTAAGGCCAAGAAGAGGAAAAGCAAGTTGTTGGCAACAACTTGGGCTAGCAACGCCCAAGCCTCATACTTCATGCCCAGGAAATTGTCCTGCACGTTGCCAACGTGTATTTGGCCTGGAGTTAGTGCCAATAACGCCAAGCCAATGGGCCAGAATCATGATGAATGAACCCTTCCTTTCCAAGCCTAGCAACACCTCCAATTGAGCCAAGAATTCAACAATGAGAAAGCCCACATTGCTAACCCAAATTGAAGATCTCTGAAGAGTTTTAGAGTAGTATAAATAGAGGAGATTGATGTACTTGTAGGGGACTTTTACACTTTTGAATACTTTTTGACACTTAGAATTTTTATACACTTTTAGCACTTGTACTTGGCTTTTGTTAGAACTTCCGGGTACTCTCCCGGAAAGTTCATCTTTGGTTTTCTATTGGAATTCTTCTTCTTCATTTTCAAGTTTTAAGCACTTCATTCTTCTTCTTCTTCTTCTTCCTTTACATTTAGTTTAATTTTGATTTATGGCAATTGTTGTTGAAATTGGAGCAATGACTCACTAAACCCCACTTTCATTAGGGGAGGAGCTCTGTTTGTTGGAATGGATTGATGAACCCATCTTTCCTCCTCAATTCTAGTGGTTGATTTAAAGAGGGAACTCTTGATCTTCACAGATTCAACCACCATCGAGAGAGGGGTTAATCTATATGAATTATGTGGTGAGTTTGAGGAATGACCCACATAATTCAGTTTAGAGTTCATCCTTTCATGATTTCTTTAATCAATATACCTTGGTTAGTATGTGAGATGTAACTCTCCTTGGTTGAGATTATAGAAATTGTGTGGCTGGATAATATATGAGCTTCATCTCTTCTCATGAACAATTAGATCACGAGAGTGGCAATTGGTTATGTTGAGAGAGATTGAATCACCAAGAGATTGGGGTTCAATCACCCACTTGCCATAGATCTATACCCATGATTGAGAAGGATTTGACTAACATCAATTCACGAAAACTAACATCTCTGATTCCTAATGATCCTCTCCATCATTAATTCTCATTTCTTTTGTTCTTAGTGTTTGAAAACCCATTACCCAATTCCCTTCTACATCCTTGCAATTTATTATTCTTGTCATTTACATTCTGTTTCTTATTTCTCACTCTTATGCTCTTTAGAATTCAGCACTTTAATTCCTTGCAATTTATCTTTGATGTCATTTAAGTTTCTTGTACTTTAAGTTTCCGTCATTTACTTCCATTTTATTTCTCTATTCTAGTTCTTTACATTGTGTGTCATTTACATTCTTGCAATTATGTTCAAAAATCAAAATGCTCATGAAATCAAAACTATGTTTGCTTGACTAAATTTACCATTAACTAAAGTTGCTTAATCTTCCAATCTCCGTGGGATCGACCTCACTCTTTGTGAGTTTTATTACTTGATACGACCCGGTATACTTGCCGGTTGTACGTGAAATTCTAAATTTTCACGTATCATCTGTCCATGAGGGAGGAGACTGCCTCTGAAATCTAGGATGATAGTTGTGCTATTGTAGCTTCCATCCTCTCAAAATTGCTCTTGATTTTGCATGGTTACATAGTTGAGGATGGTGCATCTTGATTGAGATTATTGTGTATGGGTTGATTGTTATGGTATGATGTGTTTTGTGAGGTATGGTAGGGTCTATGGTTCCCTGTTTGATGGTTGGGGTTGTGGTTTTGTTGATTTTATGGATAAGGCTTGTTGTGGTCCTGGTTATGGTTTTGTTGATTTTCCCACCCAATGTTTGGGTGGTTCTTCCAACTTGGGTTATATGTCTTAGAGTGTGGGTCATATGGTGTTCTGGATGAATTGTGTACATAATTAACTTGTTTCCAGTCACCTTCAGATTCTGATGCATTTCCTTCTTGTTGAGGAGTTTGGTCTTGAATGACTGAGGCTTGGTTGGCCTCCATCCTCTTGGTTAAGGCTGCTATTTGTGCTGCAATTGCCTTGTTCTGAGCTAATAAAGCATCTACAGAGTTAAGTTCCAGCACTCCCTTCTTCTGAGTTCTTTCTGAGGCATAGAAATACTCATTTTTAGCTACAGTCTCAATGACATCTATGGCCTCTTCAATGGTTTTCTTTTTGTTGAGTGAGCCTCCTGAAGAGTGATCCACTGCCTTCTTTGCTTCATAGGATAGTCCCTCATAAAAGATATGTAGTTGTACCCATTCATTGAACATTTCTGATGGGCATCTTCTTGTCAGATCTTTGAATCTCTCCCAGGCCTCAAAGAGTGTTTCTCTATCTTGTTGTCTGAAAGTTTGAACCTCAGCTCTCAGTCTATTGATTCTTTATGGATGGTAAAATCTTGTAAGGAATTTGTTCACAACCTACTCCCATGTAGTTAGGCTATCCTTGGGGAATGATTCCAACCACTTTGCTGCTTTATCTCTAAGTGAGAAAGGGAACAAGAGTAGTTTGTAAATGTCAGGGTGTACCCCGTTGGACTTTACAGTATCACATATCCTCGAGAATGTGCTGAGATGTTGATTAGGATCTTCTTGGGCACTTTCTCCATATGAGCAATTATTCTGAACAAGTGTGATGAGATGAGGCTTCAGCTCAAAGTTATTGGCATGAATTGTTGGCTTTAGGATGCTGCTGCCACAATTCCCTGGATTTGGGTTGATGTAGGAGCCTAAGACTCTCCTTTCTTCCCCATCATGATTGAATGGGCCTCCTCTGGCATGGTTATGAACTTCTTCCTCATGGTGATTCTCCATATTCTCCTCCATATTTGTTTCAAAATACTTTTCTTCTTCCTCAACACCAACAACTCTCTTTCCTCTTGCTTCCCTCCTTAATCTAAAGAAAGTTTCCTTAGGTTCAGAATCAAAGGAAGTTGAAGCTCCGCTTCTCCTACCTGTCATACAACCAATCAAGACAAAAAGCAAAAAAGAAGGTGGGTGAATGAATTACTTTGTTATAGTGGTTGTTAGTGTGAGTGGTGCAAATGATCAAACTGTTAGAAGGATGGAAATGTGGATAATCAAAGAAGAAAGAAATAGAGCTAAAAAAAATAAAAAAAATGCTAAATAAAAGAAATTAAAATAACAAGGAAATTAAATTGCTTAATCTAGCTCTCTAATCAATTTAATCACTATCAAATTTAAGCCAATCCCCAGCAACTGCGCCATAAAACTTGATGACTTCATTTCACTACCCCTTTTAAAAATTTAGTGAATGAGTTCTTTTGGCAAGCGCACCAAAATTATCGCCAAGTAATAACCCATAGAGGAGTGGGATCGTATCCACAGAGATTGGCAAATTCAAGCAGTTTTAATTGATTGATGAATTAGTCAAGCGGATCAATAAGATTGTGAAATGCAGAATTGTAAATGGCATAAATGTAAATGACTATAATATAAAGAAAAACAATAAAGTGAAGAATTAGAAATTGCAGAATGTAAAGTGCTAAATCATAAATGACTTGAATGTAAATGGGAATGGGAAATTGCAGAATGTAAAATGGAGCTATAAAGAAATAGATAGATAAGAATGGGGAAATTCATTGAAATTGGGAGATGTTGTCTCTTTGGATCAAATCTAGCTTATATCTTCTTCAATCATGCAACTCATTGACCTTTTGGCAATCATGATTGATTGAGCCCCAATCCCTTGGTGACTCAATCTCTCAAATCTTGATCAATAGCCAATTCCTTGGTCTAATTGCTCATGAAGAGAGATATGCTTGGTCCCTGATTATACCACACACCCTTGTAGGTCCAGGTAGAGGGGGGATTATATGTCACGTATCCCATCACCAAAACCCAGAATCTACTCAAATGTGAGAAGGGATTTCAAGCATGATTTCATATTTCCTTTCCCAAGGTTCCCATGAAACCCAATTGTATTCAATCTCTTTCCCAAGATGATTGAACACTAAGCATTAAGAACAAAATTCCTCCTAGCAAATCAAGAGAAGATGAAGAGAAGAAGAATTTCAATATTATCAATCCATCAAGTACAACAGTGCTCCCTCTCTCAATGAGAGGGAAGTTAGCTACTCATAGCTTAGGAAGTACTCAAAAATGGAATGTAAAAGTGGATCTAGATCTAACTGCTTAACCCCTCTTCAATACTCGTTGGGGGTATTTATACTACTCCTAGTGGAAATAAAGAAAATTAAATTTTGGTGGGAAAGAAAGCACTCAATAAACGTGACTCCTTAGCTGGCGTGTGGCTGGCGCTCCATCAGCGTGTCACGTGCCCTTCAAAATGGCTTGGCGTGCCACGCTCAATTCTTCAAGTGGCATGCTCGTCCCTGGTCAACCTTGGCGTGCCACGCCTTCAAACTCAAGTGGCACGACATAGTGACATTCTTGTGTTGGCGTGCCACACCTTCGAGCTTAAGTGGCATGCCCTTTGATTTTTCCACCTCGTTTGCCTCTAGAGACTTGAACTAGCATGGCACGCCTAGGGTCTAGCATGCCACGCTCCTTGTGATATGCTTGGCTAAGCTCTTTGGAAAGTTACACTAGCGTGGCACACACAGGGTCTGGCATGCCACGCCCCTTTGTGAGTGAGTGGTTCCTCTGTTTGGCGTGCCATGCCGCGAACTCAAGTGGCACCTCCCAATGATGCTTTGGCCTCTGAATGACATTGGCGTGCCATGACTGGTTGCTCAAGTGGCACGCCTATGTGAAGAATAGTGATTGGCGTGCCACACCTTCGACACCAAGTGGCACGCCCCATGTAATTGGCCTCTTCCACCCTCTCAGGAAACTTATACCAGCGTGCAACGCCTAAAGATTGGCGTGCCACGCCCATGATCTTGTCTCGCTCTAGTAAGTGGCGTGCCACGCCTTGGCCTTCAAGTGGCACGCCAAAGTGAATTTTTGGAACTAACGTGCCACACCTTCGACACCAAGTGGCACGCCCAGTCTTCAATTGTCTTCAGCCCCTTCTCTGACACCTTTCTCACCTGCAATTCAGCACAACTCATCTCAAAGTAGTGTACCATAATATTCATCAAATAATGCGTGAATTGTACTTATCAAATGAGATTTGTGCTCTTTTATGGTCTTTTTAATGCAAGAAAGAAGGGTAGATGATGCAAGTCATCAGTCTTGTAATCTCCATTTCAGCCCAGTCAGTATGATATTGTTGGTAGCTTTGGCTTGTCCATTGGCTTGGGAATGTTCTACAGAAGTGAACTGTTGTTTTATATTCAAGTCGGCCACTAGCTTTCTAAAGCTTGCATCTGTGAATTGGGTACCTGATGAGCGGATAATTTATACGCTTTTTGGCATTGTTTTTAGGTAGTTTTTAGTAAGTTCAAGCTACTTTTAGGGATGTTTTCATTAGTTTTTATGTTAAATTCATATTTCTAGACTTTACTATGAGTTTGTGTGTTTTTCTGTGATTTCAGGTAATTACTGACTGAAATTGAGGGATTTGAGCAAAACTCTGAAAAAGGCTGACAAAAGGACTGCTGATGCTGTTGGAATCTGACCTCCCTGCACTCGAAATGGATTTTCTGGAGCTACAGAACTCCAATTGGCGCGCTCTCAACGGCGTTGAAAATTAGACATCCAGAGCTTTCCAGAAATATATAATAGTCCATACTTTATTCGGAAATTGACGACGTAACTTGGCGTTGAACGTCAAGTACATGCTGCTGTCTGGAGTTAAACGCCAGAAACACGTCATGATCCGGAGTTGAACGCCCAAAACACGTTATAACTTGGAGTTCAACTCCAAGAAAAGCCTCAGCTCGTGGATAGATCAAGCTCAGCCCAAGCATACACCAAGTGGGCCCCGGAAGTGGATTTATGCATCAATTACTTACTCATGTAAACCCTAGTAGCTAGTCTAGTATAAATAGGATGATTTACTATTGTATTAGACATCTTTTGACAGTTTAATCTTTTGACTGTTTAGCCTTTGATTATTCGGTCTCTTAATCATTCAGGGGGCTGGCCATTCGGCCATGCCTGAACCTTTCACTTATGTATTTTCAATGGTGGAGTTTCTGCACACCATAGATTAAGGGTGTGGAGCTCTGCTGTACCTCAAGTTTCAATACAATTATTATTACTTTCTATTCAATTCTCTTTTATTCTTATTCCAAGATATACGTTGCACAACACTTTGATGAATGTGATGATCCGTGACACTCATCATCATTCTCACCTATGAACGCACGTGATTGACAACCACTTCCGTTCTACTTTAGGCAGGGCGCATATCTCTTAGATTCCCCAACAGAATCTTCGTGGTATAAGTTAGATAGATGGCGGCATTCATGAGGATCCGGAAAGTCTAAACCTTGTCTATGGTATTCTGAGTAGGATTCTAGGATTGAATGACTGTGACGAGCTTCAAACTCCTGAAGGCTGGGCGTGATGACAAACGCAAAAGAATCAAGGGATTCTATTCCAACCTGATATAGAACCGACAAATGATTAGCCGTGCTGTGACAGAGCATAGGAACGTTTTCACTGAGAGGATGAGATGTAGACATTGACAACGGTGATGCCCTACATACAGCTTGCCATGGAAAGGAGTAAGAAGGATTGGATGAAAGCAATAAGAAAGTAGAGATTCGAAAGGATTCCAGCATCTCCGCATGCCTATCTGAAATTCCCACTATTGATTTACATAAGTATTTCTATCCCTTTTTATTTTCTATTTATTATTAATTTTCAAAATCCATAAACCAATTTAATCTGCCTAACTGAGATTTACAAGGTGACCATAGCTTGCTTCATACCAACAATCTCTGTGGGATCGACCCTTACTCACGTAAGGTATTACTTGGATGACCCAGTACACTTGCTGGTTAAGCTGAATGAAGTTGTGATCATAAATTCCAATAGAGCCAATTTTTAAATCTCATGCAAATACAAAGAGGATCACAATTTCGTCCACCAAGTTTTTGGCGCCGTTGCCGGAGATTGTTCGAGTATGGACAACTGACGGTTCATCTTGTTGCTCAGATTAGGTAATTTTCTTTTCAAAAATTTTTCAAAAATCTTTTTCAAAATTTTTCTTTTCTTTTTCGTTTTTCCAAACTTTACTTTCGAAAAAAAAATTAATAAAAATCCAAAAAAAATTAATAAAATCATAAAAACTAAAAATATTTTGTGTTTCTTGTTTGAGTCTTGAGTCAATTTTTATGTTATGTGCCAATTGCATGCTTTAAAAATTTTTTTTGCATTTTTCGAAAATCCCATACATTCATAGTGTTCTTCATGATCTTTAAGTTGTTCTTGATAAGTCCTCTTGTTTGATCTTGATGTTTTCTTGTTTTGTGTTGTTTGTTGTTTTTCATATGCATTTTTCGTTGTTAGAATCCATGCATTAAAGATTTCTAAGTATTGGTGTCTTGCATGTTTTCTTTGCATTAAAAATTTCTCAAAAATATGTTCTTGATGTTCATCATGATCTTCAAAGTGTTCTTGGTGTTCATCTTGACATTCATAGCATTTTTGCATGCATTCATTGTTTTGATCTAAAAATTTCATGCATTGAGTATTTTTGTTGTTTTTCTCTCTCATAATTAAAAATTCAAAAATAAAAAATATCTTTTCCTTATTTCCCTCCAAATTTTCGAAATTTTGGGTTGACCTGGTCAAAAATTTTTAAATTAGTTGTTTCTTACAAGTCAAGTCAAATTTTCAAAAATTTAAAAATCTTATCTTTTCAAAATCTTTTTCAAAAATCATATCTTTTCCAATTTTTCCTCTTTTTCGAAAATTTCAAAAATCTTTTTCAAAATATTTTCAAAAATCTTTTTCTTATCTTTATATCATATTTTCAAAAATATGCTAACAATTAATGTGATTGATTCAAAAATTTGAAGTTTGTTACTTTCTTGTTAAGAAAGGTTCAATCTTTAAATTCTAGAATCTTATCTTGTAGTTTCTTGTTAGTTAAGTCATTTTAAAAATTAAATCTTTTTCAAAATATCTTTCTATTAAAATTTTTATCTTATCTTCTTATCTTATCCTTCTCAAAATTTTATCTTTTTCAAAATTTGATTTCAAAATATCTTATCTAACTTCTTATCTTCTTATCT
Source organism: Arachis stenosperma (assembly GCF_014773155.1). Lineage (NCBI taxonomy): Eukaryota > Viridiplantae > Streptophyta > Magnoliopsida > Fabales > Fabaceae > Arachis > Arachis stenosperma. The sequence continues at coordinate 68,292,858 of NC_080380.1, forward strand.
TTTTAAAATTTAATTTCAAATCTTTTTCAATCAACTAACTAACTTTTTGTTTGTTTCTTATCTTTTTCAAAACCACCTAACTACTTTTCCCTCTCTAATTTTCGAAAATACCTCTTTCTTTTTCAAAAATTCTTTTTAATTAATTAATTGTTTTAAATTTTAATTTCAATTACATCTTATCTCTAATTTTCGAAAATTACTAACCCCTTTTTCAAAACTATTTTTGAAATTTCCCCTCTCTTTTCTTATTCTATTTAATTATTTATTTACTAACACTTCTCTTCACCTCCCCTATCCTTACTCTTTATACAGACTATTCATTTTTTCTTCATTCTTCCCCCCTTTCTTTTTCTACTAATATAAAGGAATCTCTATACTGTGATATAGAACATTCCTCTTCTTTTCTTGTTTTCTTCTCTTTCATATGAGCAGGAACAGGGAAAAAGACACTCTTACTGAAATTGATCCTGAACCTGAAAGGACTCTGAAAAGGAAATTAAGAGAAACTAAATTACAACAATCCAGAAACAACCTTTTAGAAACATTAGAACAAGAGAAGGAGATGGTAGCCGAAAATAATAATAATGCAAGGAGAATGCTTGGTGACTTCACAAAGCCAACGTCCAAGTTTGATGGAAGAAGCATCTCCATTCCTGCCATTGGAGCCAATAATTTTGAGCTTAAGCCTCAACTAGTTGCTTTAATGCAACAAAACTGCAAGTTTTATGGACTTCCATCTGAAGATCCTTATCAGTTTTTAACTGAGTTCTTGTAGATCTGTGAGACTGTAAAGACGAATGGAGTTGATTCTGAAGTCTACAGACTCATGCTTTTCCCTTTTGCTGTAAGAGACAGAGCTAGAATATGGTTGGATTCACAACCTAAGGATAGCCTGGACTCCTGGGATAAGCTGGTCACAGCCTTCTTGGATAAATTCTTTCCTCCTCAAAAGCTGAGCAAGCTGAGAGTGGATGTTCAAACCTTCAAACAAAAAGATGGTGAATCCCTCTATGAAGCTTGGGAAAGATACAAGCAGCTGACCAAAAGGTGCCCATCTGACATGTTTTCAGAATGGACCATATTAGATATATTCTATTATGGTCTATCTGAATTTTCGAAAATGTCATTGGACCATTCTACAGGTGGATCTATTCACCTAAAGAAAATGCCTGAAGAGGCTCAAGAACTCATTGACATGGTTGCAAATAACCAATTCATGTACACTTCTGAAAGGAATTCCGTGAATAATGGGATACCTCAGAAGAAAGGAGTTCTTGAAATTGATGCTCTGAATGCCATATTGGCTCAGAACAAAGTGTTGACTCAACAGGTCAACATGATCTCTCAAAATCTGAATAGATGGCAACATGCATCCAACAGTACTAGAGAGGCAGCTTCTGAAGAAGCTTATGATCCTGAGAACCCTGCCATGGCAGAGGTTAATTACATGGGTGAACCTTATGGAAACACCTATAACTCATCATGGAGAAATCATCCAAATTTCTCATGGAAGGATCAACAAAAGCCTCAACAAGGCTTTAACAATGGTGGACGCAATAGGCTGAGCAATAGCAAGCCTTTTCCATCATCTTCTCAGCAACAGACAGAGAATTCTGAACAAAACACTTCTAATTTAGCCAATCTAGTCTCTGATCTGTCAAGGGCCACTTTCAGTTTTATGAGTGAAACAAGATCCTCCATCAGAAATCTGGAGGCACAAGTGGGCCAGCTGAGTAAGAAAGTCATTGAAACTCCTCCCAGTATTCTCCCAAGCAATACAGAAGAGAATCCAAAAGGAGAGTGCAAGGCCATTGATATAATCAATATGGCCGAATGCACAAGGGAGGAGGAGGACGAAAATCCTAGTGAGGAAGACCTCCTGGGACGTCCCTCAAGCAAGAAGGAGTTTCCTATTAAGGACCCAAAGGAATCTGAGGCTCATATAGAGACCATAGAGATCCTATTAAATCTCCTTCTGCCATTCATGAGCTCTGAAGACTATTCTTCCTCTGAAGAGGATGAAGATGTGACTGGAGAGTAAGTTGCTCAATATTTAGGAGCTATCATGAAGCTGAATGCCAAGTTGTTTGGTAATGAGACTTGGGAAAGTGAACCTCCCTTGCTCATTAGTGAACTAGATACCTGGATTCAGCAAATTTTACCTCAAAAGAAACAAGATCCTGGCAAGTTTTTGATACCTTGTACCATAGGCACCATGACCTTTGCAAAAGCTCTGTGTGATCTGGGGTCAGTGATAAATCTTATGCCACTCTCTGTAATGGAGAAGCTGGGGATCATTGAGGTACAACCTGCCTTGTTCTCATTACAATTGGCAGACAAGTCATTGAGACAAGCTTATGGAATAGTAGAGGACGTGTTAGTAAAGGTTGAAGGCCTTTACATCCCTGCTGATTTCATAATCTTAGACACTATGAAGGAAGAGGATGATTGCATCATCCTTGGAAGACCTTTCCTAGCCACAGCAGGAGCTGTGATAGATGTCAACAGAGGTGAATTAGTCCTTCAATTGAATGGGAAATACCTTGTGTTTAAGGCACATGGCCATCCCTCTGTGACAAAAGAGAGTAAGCATGAAGAGCTTCTCTCAGTTCAGAGTCAAGAAGAGCCCCCACAGTCAAACTTTAAGTTTGGTGTTGGGAGGCCACAACCAAACTCTAAGTTTGGTGTTAAGACCCCATATCCAAACTCTAAGTTTGGTGTTGGGACTATACAACATTGACCTGATCACCTTTGTGGCTCCATGAGAGCCACTGTCAAGCTATTGACATTAAAGAAGCGCTTGTTGGGAGGCAACCCAATTTTATTTATCTAATTTTTATTTTATATTATTGTTATTTTGTGTTTTATTAGGTACATCATCATGAGGAGTCACGAAAAAAATCATAAAAATTAAAAACAAAATCAAAAACAGCAGAAAAAAAATCACACCCTAGAGGAGGCACAGGCTGGCGTTCAACGCCAGTAAGATGCATCTGGCCGGCGTTCAACGCCAAAACAGAGCATCATTCTGGCACTGAACGCCAGAAACAAGCAACATTCTGGCGCTAAACGCCAGGAATTTGCCTAGAGAAGAAAAGCTGGCGCTGAACGCCAGTAACAAGCATGAAACTGGCGTTCAACGCCAGAAACATGCTTTACATGGGCGTTGAACGCCCAGAACGTGCACCACTCGGCGTTTAAACGCCAGAATGGTGTGCAAAGGCAATTTACATGCCTATTTGGTGCAGGGATGGAATTCCTTGACACCTCAGGATCTGTGGACCCCACAGGATCCCCACCTACTATATTCCCACCTTACCTCCTAATCCTATTTTTGTGATTACTCTTCCCCATGTCACACTTCCCAACACCCTTCACCAATCACCTCAATCTCTCTTCCCAATTACCCCATTCACCACTCACATCCATTCACTCTTCCCCATAAACCCCACCTACCTTCCAAATTCAAAAACATTTTCCCACCCAATCCCACCCTATATAGCCGAAACTTCACTCCCCCCTCTCCCTATATATACCCTTCTATTCTACTTCATTTTCACACAACACAACCCCCTCTTCTTCACCTTGGCCGAACCTACAACTCTCCCTCTCTACCATATTCTCTTCTTCTTCTTCTTCTCTTCTTTCTTCTCTTGCTCGAGGACGAGCAATATTTTAAGTTTGGTGTGGTAAAAGCATAAGCTTTTTGTTTTTCCATTACCATCAATGGCACCTAAGGCCGGAGAATCCTCTAGAAAAGGAAAAGGGAAGACAAAAGCTTCCACCTCCGAGTCATGGGAGATGGAAAGATTCATCTCCAAGAGCCATCAAGACCACTTCTATGATGTTGTGGCACAGAAGAAGGTGATCCCTGAGGTCCCTTTCAAGCTCAAGAAAAATGAGTATCCGGAGATCCGACATGAAATTCGAAGAAGAGGTTGGGAAGTCCTAACCAACCCCATGCAACAAGTCAAAATCTTAATGGTTTAAGAGTTCTATGCCAATGCATGGATCACTAGGAACCATGATCAAAGTATGAACCCGAGTCCAAAGAATTATCTCACAATGGTTCGGGGGAAATACTTAGATTTTAGTCCGGAAAATGTGAGGTTGGCATTCCACTTGCCCATGATGCAAGGAGATGAACGCCCCTATACTAGAAGGGTCAACTTTAATCAAAGGTTGGACCAAGTCCTAATGGACATATGTGTGGAAGGAGCTCAATGGAAGAGAGACTCCAAAGGCAAGCCAGTCCAACTAAGAAGACTGGACCTCAAGCCTGTGGCTAGAGGATGGTTGGAGTTCATTCAACGCTCCATCATTCCCACTAGCAACCGATCTGAAGTTAGTGTGGATCGGGCCATCATGATTCATAGCATCATTATTGGAGAGGAAGTAGAAGTTCATGAGGTCATCTCCAATGAAATCTACAAAATAGCCGACAAGCCCTCCACCATGGCACGGCTAGCTTTTCCTCACCTTATTTGCCATCTATGTTACTCGGCTGGAGTTATCATAGAAGGAGACATCCTCATTGAAGAGGATAAGCCCATCACCAAGAAGAGGATGGAGCAAGCAAGAGAGACCCTTCACGGTTCTCAAGAGATGCATGAGGAAGCTCATCATCAAGAAATCTCTGAGATGCCTCAAGGGATGCACTTTCCTCCCAACAACTATTGGGAACAACTCAACATTTCCTTAGAAGATTTGAGCCACAATGTTGAACAATTAAGGGTGGAACATCATGAGCACTCCATCATTCTCCATGAAATAAGAGAAGATCAAAGAGCAATGAGGGAGGAGCAACAAAGATAAGGAAGGGACATAGAAGAGCTTAAGAACATCATTGGTCCTTCAAGAAGAAGATGCCACTAAGGTGGATTCATTCCTTGTTCTTATTTCTTTCTGTTTTTCGGTTTTTATGTTATGTGTTTATCTATATTTTGTGTCTCTACTTCATGATCATTAGTGTGTAGTAACCATGTCTTAAAGCTATGAATAAAATCCATTAATCCTTCACCTCTCTTAAATGAAATATGCTTTAATTCAAAAGAACAAGAAGTACATGAATTTCGAATTTATCCTTGAATTTAATTTAATTATATTGATGTGGTGACAATACTTTTTGTTTTCTGAATGAATGCTTGAACAGTGCATATTTTTGATCTTGTTGTTTATGAATGTTAAAATTGTTGGCTCTTGAAAGAATGATGAACAAAGAGAAATGTTATTGATGATCTGAAAATTCATGGAATTGATTCTTGAAGCAAGAAAAAGCAGTGAAAAAGAAAGCTTGCGAAAAAAAATGGCGAAAAAAATAGAAAGAAAAAGAAAAAGCAAGCAGAAAAAGCCAATAGCCCTTAAAACCAAAAGGCAAGGGTAAAAAGGATCCAAGGCTTTGAGCATCAATGGATAGGAGGGCCCAAGGAAATAAAATCCAGGCCTAAGCGGCTAAATCAAGCTGTCCCTAACCATATGCTTGTGTCATGAAGGTCCAAGTGAAAAGCTTGAGACTAAGTGGTTAAAGTCGTGATCCAAAGCAAAAAGAGTGTGCTTAAGAGCTCTGGACACCTCTAACTGGGGACTTTAGCAAAGCTGAGTCACAATCTGAAAAGGTTCACCCAGTTATGTGTCTGTGGCATTTATGTATCCGGTGGTAATACTGGAAAACAAAGTGCTTAGGGCCACGGCCAAGACTCATAAGTAGCTGTGTTCAAGAATCAACATGCTTAACTAGGAAATTCAATAACACTATCCAAAATTCTAAGTTCCTAGAGAAGCCAATCATTCTGAACTTCAAAGGAAAAGTGAGATGCCAAAACTGTTCAGAAGCAAAAAGCTACAAGTCCCGCTCATCTAATTATAATTAATATTCATTGATATTCTGGAATTTATAGTATATTCTCTTCTTTTTATCCTATTTGATTTTCAGTTGCTTGGGGACAAGCAACAATTTAAGTTTGGTATTGTGATGAGCAGATAATTTATACGCTTTTTGACATTGTTTTTAGGTAGTTTTTAGTAAGTTCAAGCTACTTTTAGGGATGTTTTCATTAGTTTTTATGTTAAATTCACATTTCTGGACTTTACTATGAGTTTGTGTGTTTTTCTGTGATTTCAGGTAATTTCTGGCTGAAATTGAGGGATTTGAGCAAAACTCTGAAAAAGGCTGACAAAAGGACTGCTGATGCTGTTGGAATCTGACCTCCCTGCACTCGAAATGGATTTTCTGGAGCTACAGAACTCCAATTGGCGCGCTCTCAACGGCGTTGGAAAGTAGACATCCATAGCTTTCCAGAAATATATAATAGTCCATACTTTATTCGGAAATTGATGACGTAATTTGGCGTTGAACGCCAAGTACATGCTGCTGTCTGGAGTTAAACGCCAGAAACACGTCATGATCCGGAGTTGAACGCCCAAAACACGTTATAACTTGGAGTTCAACTCCAAGAAAAGCCTCAGCTCGTGGATAGATCAAGCTCAGCCCAAGCATACACCAAGTGGGCCCCGAAAGTGGATTTATGCATTAATTACTTACTCATGTAAACCGTAGTAGCTAGTCTAGTAAAAATAGGATGATTTACTATTGTATTAGACATCTTTTGACAGTTTAATCTTTTGACTGTTTAGCCTTTGATTATTCGGTCTCTTAATCATTCAGGGGGCTGGCCATTCGGCCATGCCTGAACCTTTCACTTATGTATTTTCAACGATGGAGTTTCTGCACACCATAGATTAAGGGTGTGGAGCTCTGCTGTACCTCAAGTTTCAATACAATTATTATTACTTTCTATTCAATTCTCTTTTATTCTTATTCGAAGATATACGTTGCACAAAACTTTGATGAATGTGATGATCCATGACACTCATCATCATTCTCACCTATGAACGCGCGTGATTGACAACCACTTCCGTTCTACTTTAGGCCGGGCGCATATCTCTTAGATTCCCCAACAGAATCTTCGTGGTATAAGTTAGATAGATGGCGGCATTCATGAGGATCCGGAAAGTCTAAACCTTGTCTATGGTATTCCGAGTAGGATTCTGGGATTGAATGACTGTGACGAGCTTCAAACTTCTGAAGGCTGGGCGTGATGACAAACGCAAAAGAATCAAGGGATTCTATTCCAACCTGATTGAGAACCGACAGATGATTAGCCGTGCTGTGACAGAGCATAGGAACGTTTTCACTGAGAGGATGGGATGTAGCCATTGACAACGGTGATGCCCTACATACAGCTTGCCATGGAAAGGAGTAAGAAGGATTGGATGAAAGCAATAAGAAAGTAGAGATTCGAAAGGATTCCAGCATCTCCGCACGCCTATCTGAAATTCCCACTATTGATTTACATAAGTATTTCTATCCCTTTTTATTTTCTATTTATTATTAATTTTCGAAATCCATAAACCAATTTAATCTGCCTAACTGAGATTTACAAGGTGACCATAGCTTGCTTCATACCAACAATCTCTGTGGGATCGACCCTTACTCAAGTAAGGTATTACTTGGATGACCTAGTACACTTGGTGGTTAAGCTGAATGAAGTTGTGATCATAAATTCCAATAGAGCCAATTTTTAAATCTCATGCAAATACAAAGAGGATCACAATTTCGTCCACCAGTGCCATTGTCTGTGGTAATGGAGTATGGAACCCTGAACCGCGTGACAATGTTCCTATATAAGAATTTTCGACTTCTTTAAGCAGTGCCATTAGCTAGGGGTTCTGCCTCGATCCACTTTGTGAAATAGTCTATTCCCACTATGAGGAATTTGACTTGTCCCGATCCCTGAGGGAAGGGTCCGAGGAGGTCGAGTCCCCATTTTGCGAATGGCCAAGGTGAGGTTACGTTGATGAGCTCCTCTGGTGGGGCGATGTGAAAGTTGGCATGTTTCTAACATGATGGACATGTCTTTACGAACTCTGTGGCTTCTTTCTGTAGAGTTGGCCAATAAAACCCTGCGCGGAGTACTTTCTTGGTAAGTGCTTGTGCTCCTAGGGGATTGCCACAAATGCTACTGTGTACTTCTTCTAGGACTTCCTTTGTGTTAGAAGTCGATACGCATTTTAACAATCGTATTGAAATCCCTCTTTTGTATAGAGTATTGTTTATGATAGTGTAGTATTGTGCCTTCTGTTTCAACCTCTTTGCCTCCTTTTCTTCTGTGGAGAGTGCTTCTGTTTTGAGGTAGTTAATTATGGGAACCATCCATCCTTGATCCTGACATGTTATGGTCAGGATATTTTCTTCTTCAGAGATTGATAGATTTTGTAGAATTTCTTGGATGAGGTTTCTATTGTTGCCCCCTGGTTTGGTGCCGGCTAGTTTTGAGAGTGCGTCATCTCGGGCATTCTGTTCTCGAGGTATGTGATAAACCACTATTTTATGGTTTATCTTGTGCTTAATTGAGTGGATTTTATCAATCTTTCAAACATTTATTCATATGATTTGCATGTTTTACAATTCCTTCTCAGAATTTGTTCTATGATTGAAAACATGCTTCTTTGGCTTTTCTTTTCTTTTATTTAATCCTCTCTTATTACTATTAGATGCCTTGATATGTGTGTTAAGTGATTTCAGGGATTACAGGGCAAGAATGGCTTAGAGGATGGAAAGGATGCATGCAAAATTGGAAGGAATACAAGAAGTTGAAGAAACTGCAAAGCTATCAGCCTGACCTTCTCGCACTAAAACGACCATAACTTGAGATACAGAGGTCCAAATGACGCGGTTCCACTTGCGTTGGAAAGCTAACATCCGGGGCTTCGATTTGATATATAATTTGCCAAAGTGGCCATACAGATAGGCGACGCGAACGTGTCATTCACGCGGATGCATCGCATCTGCGAAAATCAGCATGACAGATTTCGCAATCAGCGAATCCTGGGCTATTTTCGGCCCAGTTTCAAGCCTAGAAAATATAGATTAAAGGCTGTAAAATGGAGGAATGAAGGGGAAACTTCAGATTAGATTCATAATTCACTTTTCATAGTTTAGATGTAGTTTTTAGAGAAAGACGTTCTCTCCTCTCTCTTAGGATTAGGATTAGGATTAGGATTTTTATTAGGATTGTGAATATTTCTTCTGCATCTCAGGTTCAATATTCTTTGTATTTATTTATTTTCAATGTTCCATGTTTGGATTGATTTTCTTATTTAAATATAATATGAGGTATTTTCAGATCTAAGATTTGTTTCTTTTATTTATAATATAAATAATTTGGATTTTTCCATTTTGGATTTGGTTGAGTAATTGGTGACGCTTGAGCTGTCAAATAAAACAGTGGTTGAAATTGGGAGTTGCTGATTAATTTGAGTTCCAATAACTCTAACCCTTTCCAAAGGAAAGACTAGGACTTTAGGTATCAAATTAATTAGTCCACTTGACCTTCCCTTGTTTATTAAAGGTTAACTAAGTGGGATTAAAATCCAATTCTCATCACAATTAATAAGGATAGGACTTCCAGTTTTTGTACCTTGCCAAAGGTTTATTTTCCAGTTATTATTATTATTTTATTTTACTTGTCATTCAACTAACCTTTTACCTTAATCCAAAACCCCAAAACACACTTTTTCATAACCAATAATAAGAACATACCTCCCTGCAATTCCTTGAGAAGACGACCCGAGGTTTAAATACTTGGTTATCAATTTTAAGATGTTTGTTGCTTGTGACAACCAAAACGTTTGTAAGAAAGGACTTTTGTTGGTTTAAGAGCTATACTTGCAACGAGTACTTAATTGTAAAGATTCTTAGACCACGCAAAAATCCTCTCTTCAAAATGGCGCCGTTGCCGGGGAATTGCAAACATGTGCCTTATTATTGGTTATTGTAAATATTTTCAAATATATATATATATATATATATATATATATATATATATATTTTTTCTTTTACTTGTTTATTTGTTTCTCCTTTTTCCCCTTATTGCTGATAACTACTATGAATTCTCACCCCTCTCGCTTTGAGTTTGGTTCTAACATTGTTGAAGGAAATAGAAACCACATAAGGAATATGCATCAAGGTCAGACCAATCAAGGATGGATGGAGCCAAGAGGATCTGATCAACCCTTTAGGCAACAACACCTTCTAAGATATCATGGACGAAGACCATTCTGCAATGCATACCAAAATGATAGATATCCTCAACATGACTTTGGACCACCATACTCACAAGCCTCTTTCCACCAAACACCTCCATATGACCCTAATTCTTATCCACCACACCAACCACCCTACGAGCCACACTTAGAACCACCACCTCAATATTCACCATCTCCATATCCTTATCAAGATGAACCACCTTCCTACCATGAACCCTTTCTCCCAACAAATGAACCCTCCTATCCACCCCAAACCTCCATGAAGAAATTATTTGCCGATCTGAACTCTACTATACAAGCTCTCGCCACCCAAATCGAACCACCAAATACCTTCAACATACAACCCTCAAGCTCCAATGCACTTCCATCTCAACCACATAATGATCCATCCATGGAAAAACACCCACATCCACCAATCCAAGAGCAAGATGATCCCAATTATGCTATTGATATGGAACAAGAGAGAGTGGATCGTCTTCGCGAACCCATACTTCATAAGGAGCTAGAGGAGGCACTAAAGGTGAAGGTAGAAGAGACCCTTGAAGGTGAAGGAGTAATTAAAGGGAGTTGTCATGGAAAGGTAATCATCAAGGAGGAACAAGAGTCAAGGGATCATTTCAAGGAAACAGTAGATCAATTTCATGCAACCCTTCATCAATTGGAGCAAGCAATAAGTCAATTACCTTCCGGACGTTTGGACACTCAAAGGACCCCCATGGCTTCATGTGGAGAATCTAATGAAGAACGTAGCATGAAAGAGACACTAGAGACTCCAGTGGACAATAATGAGCATGACTTTGTACTGGAACAAGTGGAGAAAGCCATAATAGTTGCAGAGAAAAAAGTGGTTGACAATTTAGGAGATGCAGAACCTCCATGGGAACCTCAAGCCACAGAACCCTCTTCTAAGGAGTTTGAATTTGTTGTTGAGGAGGGTGTACAACCCCCAAGGCATGTTATGGTTGAAGACTTGGAAGAGGTTGATCAAGAGATGGAGATCCAAGAAGAAAAAGCACAACCTCCCATGCCCTTGGTGAACAAGAAAGAGGAAATTGAATCAGAAGAAAGCTACCAAGAGGAAGAGGTTGATATTGAAGAAGCTTGCAAAGAGGTGGTAGTTGTCAAAGAGGAGCACAAGGGAGTGGAGCTTGCACGTTCATTAGAAACACCTCCCCCTAAGTTGCCATCATCCTTCACAACATTCAAGTGGGTAAAATTCATATCCCTTAGCTTTCTAATTCCACTTGAACATGGGCTACTGGAGACGGATGGTCAACTTAGAGCTCTCTGTGACATCAAGAGTAAGAGGAAGATGGTTAGTGGTAAGTATTGTCCTGCAAGGTTCAACATGGTTATGTGCTCAAAGTTTAAACGTAAAGGTTGGTGTAGAGCTCATTTGAATGGGTCTAGGAAGTTATTTGGTAACTCCCCTGAGGATTCTAGAAAGTTATTTGATAGCTCCCCTGAGGATTCAGATTGTTTGCTACCCGAATGGAATCATGATGATCAACAAGAAGACGGGTGCAGAAACAAGATTTGGGACCTTGGAGGCTACTGGAAGTCCAAGCATTGGTGGAGATTCCTGGATCAGTACAAGCATAAGCCACCATGACAAGGAGCTCGCCAAATGTCCAACTTAAGGACTTTAACTAAAAGTGCTAGGTGGGAGACAACCCACCATGGTATGATCGTCCCTTTTCAAGTTTTAATTCTAGTATGTTTTGTTTGTTTTTGAGTTTTGATTGAACCTGGCATTCTGTATAACATTCATGTTAGCATTGCATTTTGCATACTGCATAAAAAAAGAAAAAAAAATTTCGCTGACGCGTCTGCGTCGCAGGTGCGTTGGGAAGAAAAGAATTGAATAGAGAGTCATGCGAGAGCGTGGCTGGAGGCGCGCCTTTAGTATAATTTGACCCCACGCGACCACGTCGCTCACGCGACCGCGTCATGTGGAACTTTGGCCTCTCACGCGACCGCGTCACCCACACGGCCACGTGCCATGAAAATCGACATCAAAAAGGTGCATGGCCAAAAGTTGTGCTGGAATTGGACTAGACTCGTGCTAGAAGCCCAAGCCCTCTCACGCGAACGCGTGCCCCACGCGGCCGCGTCGTCTTTCAAAAATGGCCATCCACGCGATCGCGTCACCCACGCGACCGCGTCACCCAGATTTTTGGCAAAATACAATTCAAACAGAGAGTTGTGCGAATGCGAGGCTGCACTCACACCACTAGCACAAATCAAGTGACGCGATCGCGTGACCCACGCGTCCGCGTTGCCTGACCTTATTGCGCACCACGTGACCGCGTCGCCAGCGTCGCACACCTTAACCTAATATGCCAAAATATTTTATCTTTTCTTCCCCAATCCTAATTTTTCCTCCCTCCTTTCTTTCTTACTTCTTCTTCCCTTCTTTCCCTTCTCATTCTTCTTATGTTTCATTTTCCTTTACTTAATTGCATACTTTCATTCATTGCATTATTTTCATTGGTGTTGGAATTTTATTTGGGTCATTGTTTTTTCTATATTTTTGTGGATTATTTGACAATTATATATTACTTTTTAAAGGGTTGCTTGCATGTTCAATTTAATGCTTTCAAATAGCTTATTTACCATGCATGCTATGTGTTTGTGAAAACGCCCGTATGGCATTGTGCACTATTTTTAAGATTTCTTTTAATCTACTACTATAAATGCTTGCTTTTCACAAAACCCTTTTTTACATTTTATTAATTAAATATAATTGTTATTACAAACATGTTGTTAGTTTGAAACACTTGGTAATCTAACTTGGACATTGAATGCTTGATCTATGCTACTCATGCCTTTGCCAGCATGCCAATAAACATCTTGCATTTAACTGTCATCACATGCACTTACTATATTTCCATTGATGACTTTTCACATGTAGTAATGACCATGTGTTAACATCATTCTTCTTTACTGTGCATTGATTACCACCTTTCCCGCTCTCTTCCTTGCTGGATCCCCTAGCTTTACTTGTTACTTTCTTTTTCCCTTTTTAGGATGGCTACCAAGAAGGGTACAGAGAAAGCTACTCCCAAACCACCGGCAAGAAAAGGAACAAAGAGAGCACCAGCTGAGGAACCACAACCCCCATCCAGCTGCACATCTCAGCATGCACCGAGGACGGTGCAATCTTTAAGTGTGAGGAGGTCGATACCGATCTCCGCGGGTTAGTTAATCCCTTCTCAACACCAATGTTAATTGTTAATTGTTGCATTTGCATCTTTGTTTAATTTTGTGCATTTAGTTACTACTTGGTTGAAGTAATATTTTCTTTTTCAAGAAATTTCTATAGTATTTCACTAATTTAAATTGAAAATTTTTGTTAAATTTGTTGGAAGTTTTATTTGGAACATAGGTAAAAGTTAGAACACACAACCTGTAAGATTTGAGCTTAATTGTATGGTTATATTATTTAACCATAATATTTTATTCTTGTGTATTTTTTCTCTATGAATACAAATCTTTGCTTTGTTCCATTCTATATGTCCATTATTTAGTATATTTACATGCTTGCATATGATTGAGGCCATTGTTTGATTCTAGCTCACCATTTCCTAATTAGCCTACCTTTTACATCACCCTTGTTAGCTCCCTTGAGCTTTTAATCCCCTCTTGTTTTATAACCACATTACTAACCTTAAGCAGAAAAACAAAATAAAAATCCCAAGTTGAATCCTTCGTTAGCTTAAGATAGAAATTGTGTAATGTTTAAGTGTGGGAAACCTTATGGGAACATGGATGATAAAAACAAAGGTAGAAAGTTAAAAAGAATAAAGACATTTCAAAATAAAAGTTTTAGGAAGCAGGCTCACGTGAAATCAAAATAATTAAATTACCATGTGCATTGAAAAAAATATATATATATTAAGTAATTAAATAAGGGGATACAAAAAAAAAGAAAGAAAAGAAAAGAGAAGAAAAATAATATTACCCCAAATGCAAAATAAAAAGGATCAATGCACATGGGACAAAATTCAAAAATAAGTTTGATACATGAGCTTGTAATACAAAAGTGGGGAAAATTTGGGTAGTTAGGTAAAGTATTCTAAAATTGTATAAAGTAAGAAGAACAAGGTTTAGGAAGCATGACTAGGGAAGAGTAGAGTGATTGACCCTAGACACTTGAGAGATTAGAGTGATATACACTTCCTGTGAAGGTTCAACGCTTGATTCTATACTCCCTGCTTTCATGAGCTATCTTCTTACAAGTTTACTTGTCTTTATTTTATATGATTTGAATTAGTTGAATTTGAATTATTTTTGTCTTGGAGAACTTATTTACTTTTAACCAAGTAGGTAGAAACATTCTTGCACGTAGTTGCATTCATATAGATAGGTTGCATTGCATACATTCTACCATCCCTCTTCACCCCTTTATAGCTTCTCTTGAGCTTAGCATGAGGACATGCTATTGTTTAAGTGTGGGGAGGTTGATAAACCACTATTTTATGGTTTATCTTATGCTTAATTTAGTGGATTTTATCAATCTTTCATACATTTATTCATATGATTTGCATGTTTTACAATTCCTTCTCAGAATTTGTTCTATGATTGAAACATGCTTCTTTGGCTTTTATTTTCTTTTATTTAATCCTCTCTTATTACCATTAGATGCCTTGATATGTGTGTTAAGTGATTTCAGGGATTACAGGGCAAGAATGGCTTAGAGGATGGAAAGGAAGCATGCAAAATTGGAAGGAATACAAGAAGTTGAAGAAATTGCAAAGCTGTCAACCTGACCCTCTCGTACTAAAACGACCATAACTTGAGCTATAGAGATCCAAATGACGCGGTTCTACTTGCGTTGGAAAGCCAACGTCCGAGGCTTCGATTTGATATATAATTTGCCATAGTGGCTGAACAGATAAGCGATACGAACGCGTCATCCACGTGGACGCATCGTATCTGCGAAAATCAGCGTGGCAGATTTCGCAAACAGCGAATCTTGGGCTATTTCTGGCCCAGTTTCAAGCCTAGAAAACACAGATTAAAGGCTGCAAAGTGGAGGAATGAAGGGGACTGATGAGCGGATAATTTATACGCTTTTTGGCATTATTTTTAGTATGTTTTTAGTATGTTTTAGTTAGTTTTTATTATATTTTTATTAGTTTTTAGTTAAAATTCACTTTTTTGGACTTTACTATGAGTTTGTGTGTTTTTCTGTGATTTCAGGTATTTTCTGGGTGAAATTGAGGGACCTGAGCAAAAATCTGATTCAGAGGCTAAAAAGGACTCTAGATGCTGTGGGATTCTGACCTCCCTGCACTCGAAGTGGATTTTCCGGAGCTATGAAAGCCCAATTGGCGTGCTCTCAACGGGGTTGGAAAGTAGACATTTTGGGCTTTCCAGCAATGTATAATAGTCCATACTTTGTTCGAGATTTGATGGCCCAAATTGGCGTTCCAAAGCAGCACAAAACTGCCCGGCATTAAACGCCGGAACTGGCACAAGAATGGGAGTTAAACGCCCAAACTGGCACAAAGCTGGCGTTTAACTCCAAGAGAAGTCTCTACACGAAATGCTTCAATGCTCATCCCAAGCACACACCAAGTGGGCCTGGAAGTGGATTTTTCTGTCATTTACTCATTTCTGTAAACCCTAGGCTACTAGTTTTCTACATATAGGACCTTTTACTATTGTATTCTCATTTGGGTAGCTATCTTTGAGTAGTTTTATGCTATCTTAGATCAGGGAGGCTGGCCATTCGGCCATGCCTAGACCTTGTTCTTATGTATTTTCAACAGTGGAGTTTCTACACACCATAGATTAAAGTGTGGAGCTCTGCCGTACCTTGAGTATTAATGCAATTACTATTGTTCTTCTATTCAATTCAGCTTGTTATTGTTCTAAGATATCACTTGTTCCTCAACTTGATAAATGTGATGATCCGTGACACTCATCATCATTCTCACCTATGAACGTGTGCCTGACAACCACCTCCGTTCTACCTTAGATTGAGTGGATATTTCTTGGATTCCTTAACCAGAATCTTCGTGGTATAAGCTAGAATTGATGGCGGCATTCAAGAGAATCCGGAAGGTCTAAACCTTGTCTGTAGTATTCTGAGTAGGATTCATTGATTGAATAACTGTGACGAGGTTCAAACTCCTGAAGGCTGGGCGTTAGTGACAGACGCAAAAGAATCAATGGATTCTATTCCAACCTGATTGAGAACCGACAGATGATTAGCCGTGCCGTGACAGGGTGCGTTGAACATTTTCACTGAGAGGACGGGATTATAGCCACTGACAACGGTGATGTCCAACATACAGCTTGCCATGGAAAGGAGTAAGAAGGATTGGATGAAGACAGTAGGAAAGCAGAGAGACGGAAGGGACTGAGCATCTCCATACACTTATGTTAAATTCTCACCAATGAATTACATAAGTATCTCTATCTTTATTTTAAGCTTTATTCATATATCATCTATAACCATTTGAATCTGCCTGACAGAGATTTACAAGATGTCCATAGCTTGCTTCATACCAACAATCTCCGTGGGATCGACCCTTACTCGCGTAAGGTTTATTACTTGGACGACCCAGTGCACTTGCTGGTTAGTTGTGCGAAGTTGTGAAATTATGTTTAGACCATGGTATTGAGCACCAAGTTTTTGGAGCCATTATTGGGGACTGTTTGAGTTGTGAAAAGAATGGATCACAATTTCGTGCACCAAGTTTTTGGCGCCGTTGCCGGGGATTGTTTCGAGTTTGGACAACTGACGGTTCATCTGGTTGCTTAGATTAGGTATTTTTCTTCAGAGTTCTTAAGAATGAATTCTAGGGTTTCAAGGTGATGTTCTTATCATCACCAAAGCTGATTGATTCTCATCAATTTAGCTCTTGAATGCAATGTCTTGCTGAAGCTTGGCTAGCCATGTCTAATTTCTTTAGACTAAAGCTTTATACTAACATTACATGATTCCTGGAATTCTCATTAAGAATTTTGATACCTTTATTTTCTTTTCAACTTAATTTTCGAAAAATCCAAAAAAAAATTATTAAATCATAAAAAACCAAAAATATTTTATGTTTCTTGTTGAGTCTAGTGTCTCATGTTAAGTTTGGTGTCAATTGCATGTTTCTGTTCTTCTTGCATTCATTCAAGATGTTCTTGATGATTTCCTTGCTCTGATCTTTGAATTCTCTTGACTTGAGTGTTTTGTTGTTTCTCATATGCATTATCATTTTGTTAGTGTCAGTAGTATACAAACTGCTAAGTTCGGTGTCTTGCATGCATTGTTATTTGATTTTAGTTGCATTTTGATTATTCCTCATCATTAAAAATCCAAAAAATATTTTTGATTTGTGTCTTTTCAAGTCAATAATATAGAGAATTGAAGATTCAGAACATACAGCAGAGGAATTATACAGAAAAAGCTGGGCGTTCAAAACGCCCAGTGAGGAAGGAAAACTGGCGTTTAAACGCCAGCCAGGGTACCTGGCTGGGCGTTTAACGCCCAAAAGGGTAGTGTTTTGGGCGTTAAACGCCAGAATGTACACCATTCTGGGCGTTTAACGCCAGGATGGCACAAGAGGGAAGATTTTGTTTTCAATTCAAATTTTTTTCAGGTTTTCAAAATTTTTCAAAATCAAATCTTTTTCAAATCATATCTTTTCAATCATATGTTTTCAAAATCAATTTCTTTCCATTTTCAAAGATACTTGCTAACAATTAACGATTTGATTCAGCAATTCAAGTATGTTGCCTTTTCTGTTGAGAAAGGTTTAATGTCTGAATCATATCTTTTCTTGTTAGTCAAGTCATTGATTTTCAAAATCAAATCTTTTTTTTTCTAAATTGTTTTTCAAATCATATCTTCTCAATCACATCTTTTTAAAACCATAACTTTTTAATCATATCTTTTTAATCACATCTTTTTCAAAATAGTTTTCAATCATATCTTTTTTATTTCTAATTTCAAAATCTTTTTCAAAAATCACTTGATTTCTTTTCCACTCTTAGTTTTCGAAAATCAATTAGTATTTTTCAAAATGTTTTTAAAATCTTTTTAATTTATTTTTGAAAATTTCTTCCCCTCTTCTCATATCCTTCTATTTATGGACTAACACCCCTCCTCAATGCACAATTCGAACTCTATCTTTCCTTGATAAGTTCGAATTTTCTACCTCTTCCTTCTATTTTTCTTTTCCTCTGACACCTCAAGGAGTCTCTATACTGTGACATAGAGGATTCCATATTTTCTTGTTCTCTTCTCTTTCATATGAGCAGGAGCAAAGACAAAAGCATTCTTGTTGAGGCTGATCCTAAACCTGAAAGGACCTTGAAGCGAAAGCTAAGAGAAGCTAAGGCACAACTCTCTGTAGAGGACCTAACAGAAATCTTCAAAGAAGAAGAACCCATGGCAGCCGAAAACAACAACAATGCCCACAATGCAAGGAAGGTGCCGGGTGACTTTACTGTACCTACTCCTGATTTCTATGGGAGAAGCATCTCTATCCCTGCCATTGGAGCAAACAGCTTTGAGCTTAAGCTTCAATTAGTTTCTCTGATGCACCAGAATTGCAAGTTCCATGGACTTCCATTGGAAGATCCTCATTAGTTTTTAGCTGAATTCTTGCAAATCTGTGACACTGTCAAGACTAATGGGGTTGACTCTGAGGTCTACAGACTTATGCTATTTCCTTTTGCTGTAAGAGATAGAGCTAGGATATGATTGGACTCACAACCTAAAGAAAGCCTGAACTCTTGGGAAAAGCTAGTCAATGCCTTCTTGGCAAAGTTCTTTCCACCTCAAAAATTGAGTAAGCTTAGAGTGAAAGTCCAATCCTTCAGACAGAAGGAAGGAGAATCCCTCTATGAAGCTTGGGAAAGATACAAACAATTAATCAAAAAGTGTCCTTCTGACATGCTTTCTAAATGGAGCATCATAGGTATCTTCTATGATGGTTTGTCTGAACTATCCAAGATGTCACTGGACAGCTCTGCTGGAGGATCTCTTCATCTAAAGAAGACGCCTGCAGAAGCTCAAGCACTCATTGAAATGGTTGCAAATAACCAATTCATGTAACTTCTGAAAGGAATCCTGTGAACAATGGGACAAATAAGAAGAAAGGAGTTCTTGAGATTGATACTCTGAATGCCATATTGGCTCAGAACAAAATATTGACTCAACAAGTCAATATGATTTCTCAAAGTCTGTCTGGAATGCAAGCTTTACCAGGCAGTACTAAGGACGCTTCATCTGAAGAAGTAGCTTATGATCCTGAGAACCCTTTCATGGAAGAGGTGAATTACATGGGAGAACCCTATGGAAACACCTATAGTTCTTCATGGAGAAATCATCCAAATCTCTCATGGAAGGATCAACAGAGACATCAACAAGGTTTCAACAACAATAATGGTGGAAGAAACAGGTTTAGCAATGGCAAGCCTTTTCCATCATCTTCTCGGCAACAGACAGAGAATTCTAAGCAGAGCCACTCTGACTTAGCAACCATGGTCTCTGATCTAATCAAAACCACCCAAAGTTTCATGACTGAAACAAGGTCCTCCATTAGGAATTTAGAGGCACAAGTGGGTCAGCTGAGTAAGAAAGTTACTGAACTCCCTCCTAGTACTTTTCCAAGCAATACAGAAGAGAATCCAAAAGGAGAGTGCAAGGTCATCAACATGGCCGAACTATGAGAGGAGGAAGAGGCAGTGAACGCCACTGAGGAAGACCTCAATGGATGTCCACTGGCCTCCAATGAATTCCCTAATGAGGAACCATGGGAATCTGAGGCTCACACTGAGACCATAGAGATTCCATTGGATTTACTTCTGCCATTCATGAGCTCTGATGAGTATTCTTCCTCTGAAGAGGATGAGTATGTAACTAAAGAGCAAGTTGCTAAATACCTTGGAGCAATCATGAAGCTAAATGACAAGTTATTTGGTAATAAGACTTGGGAGGATGAACCCCTTTTGCTCACCAAAGAACTGGATGACTTGTCTAGGCAGAAATTACCTCAAAAGAGACAAGATCCTGGGAAGTTTTCAATACTTTGTACCATAGGCACCATGACCTTTAAGAAGGCTCTGTATGACCTAGGGTCAAGTATAAACCTCATGCCTCTCTCTGTAATGGAGAAGCTAGGGATCTTTGAGGTGCAAGCTGCAAGAGTCTCACTAGAGATGGCAGACAATTCAAGAAAACAAGCTTATGGACTTGTAGAGGATGTTTTGGTAAAGATTGAAGACCATTACATCCCTGCTGATTTCATAGTCCTAGAAACTGGGAAGTGCATGGATGAATCCATCATCCTTGGCAGACCCTTCCTAGCCACAGCAAAGACTATGATTGATGTTGACAGAGGAGAATTGATCATTCAAGTGAATGAAGAATCCTTTGTGTTTAAGGCTCAAGGATATCCCTCTGTTACCATAGAGAGGAAGCATGAGAGCTTCTCTCAAAACAGAGGCAAACAGAGCCCCCACAGCCAAACTCTAAGTTTGGTGTTGGGAGGCCACAACCAACTTCTAAGTTTGGTGTTGAACCCCCACATTCAAACTCTAAGTTTGGTGTTGGGAGGTTCCAACATTGCTCTGAGTATCTGTGAGGCTCCATGAGAGCCCACTGTCAAGCTACTGACATTAAAGAAGCGCTTGTTGGGAGGCAACCTAATGTTATATTTAATCTATTTTCCTTTGTTATTTTATATTTTCTATAGGTTGATGATCATGGGAAGTCACAAAATCAATTGAAAAAGCAAAAACAGAATGAAAAACAGAAAGAAAAATAGCACACCCTGGAGGAAAACCTTGCTGGCATTTAAACGCCAGTAAGGGCAGCAAATGGGCGTTTAACGTCCAGTCTGGCACCATTCTGGGCATTTAATGCCAGAAAGGGGCACCAGACTGGCGTTAAACGCTAGGAAAGGGCAAGAAGCTGGCGTTAAACGCCAGACAGGGGCACCAGCCCGGCGTTTAATGCCAGAATTGGCATAGAGAGCATTTTTGCTTGCCACTTGGTGCAGGGATGAATTTTCCTTGACACTCAGGATCTATGGACCCCACAAGATCCCCACCTACCCCACCACTCTCTCTCTTCTTCACCCATTCACCAATCACCTCAACACCTCTTCCCCAAAAACCCCTCACCTATCAAATCCTATCTTTCTCTTCACCACTCACATCCATCCTTCATAAAACCCCACTTACCTCACCATTCAAATTCAAACCACTTTCCCTCCCAAACCCACCCATTCATAACCGAAACCTACCCCTCTCTCCACCCCTATATAAACCAATATTCACTCTTTCATTTTCACACAACCTAAACACTACTTCTCCCCCTTTGGCCGAACCACAAAGCCATCTCCATCTCCTCTATTTCTTCTTCTTCTACTCTCTTCTTTCTTTTTTTGCTCGAGGACGAGCAAACCTTCTAAGTTTGGTGTGGTAAAAGCATTGCTTTTTGTTTTTCCATAACCATTTATGGCACCTAAGGCCGGAGAAACCTCTAGAAAGAGGAAAGAGAAGGCAAAAGCTTCCACCTCCGAGTCATGGGAGATAGAGAGATTCATCTCAAGGGTACATCAAGACCACTTCTATGAAGTTGTGGCCAAGAAGAAGGTGATCCCTGAGGTTCCTTTCAAACTCAAAAAGGGTAAACTTTGATCAAAGGTTGGACCAAATCCTCATTGATGAGGACAAGCCCATCACTAAGAAAAGGATGGAGCAAACAAGAGATCCCACTCATCATGAAATCCCTGAGATGCCTCAAGGGATGCACTTTCCTCCATAAAACTATTGGGAGCAAATCAACACCTCCCTAGGAGAATTGAGTTCCAACATAGGACAACTAAGGGTGGAGCACCAAGAACATTCCATTCTCCTCCATGAAATTAGAGAAGATCAAAGAATCATGAGAGAGGAGCAACAAAGACAAGGAAGAGACATTGAGGAGCTCAAGCACTCCATAAGATCTTCAAGAGGAAGAACAAGCCGCCATCACTGAGGTGGACCCGTTCTTTAATTTCCTTGTTCTTTATTTTCCTGTTTTTCGAAAAATCATGCTTATGTTTATCTATGTTTGTGTCTTATGATCATTAGTGTCTTAGTGTCTATGCCTTAAAGTTATGGATGTCCTATGAATCCATCACCTTTCTTAAATGAAAAATGTTCTTAATTAAAAAAGAGAAGAATTGCATGAATTTTGAATTTTATAACAGATTAATTATTTTGATGTGGTGGCAATACTTTTGTTTTCTGAATGTTTGCTTAAACAGTGCATATGTCTTTTGAATTTGTTGTTCATGAATGTTGGCTCTTGAAAGAATGATGAAAAAGGAGACACGTTACTGAGGATCTGTGATGCGCTATAACTGAGTATAGCTACGATTTTAGGAAATTGCACAAACGGCAAAATTCCTTCCGGCAAGTGCACCGGTTATCGTCGTCAAGTAAAAACTCACAATAGAGTGAGGTCGAATCCCACAAGGATTGGTTGAATGAGCAATTCGAATTAGAAGTTTGGTTAGTTGAGCGGAATCAAGAATTGGATGTGAATTGCATAAAGTAAATTTGGCGGGAAATGTAAATTGCAAGGAATGGAAATGACAGAATCTTAAATTGCAAGAATGAAAGTGCGAGAAATTAAATTGCTGAAATTAAAAGGGAATTGGGGTGATTGCATGAATTGAAAGTGCAGAATGTAAATAGAAGGTGTAGATCGGAAATGGGGAGTTCGTTGGGGTTAGGAGATACTGAAATCTCCGAATCAAAATGTTTCATCTCTTCCTCAACCAATGCATTCATTGTATTTTGCTTGGCAATCTTATATGATTGGATCCCAATTCCTTGGCTCACCAATTCTCTCTAAAAACAAACAAATTCCCAATCCCTTGGTTTAAATGTTCATAAGAAGAGATGAAGCTCGATCACTGATTATACCACACAACTTCATGGACCACAATTTGGTAGGATTACATGTCACAATATCCATCCAAACCCCAATCCAATTCATTGTGAGAAAGCTTCTCTAGCATTAATCCATCATTCCTTTCCCAAGGTTCCGAAGGATTCCAATTATGGATAGTTTCTTTCCCAAGATAACTAACCAATGGAGTTAGATCGAGAAGCTTTCTAACAAAATTCAAGAGAAAAGATTGAAGAAGAAGATGAAACTATTATTGATTCATTGAATTACAATAGAGCTCCCTAACCCAATGAAAGGGGTTAGTGTTTCATAGCTCAAAATTCAATTACAGTATGAAAAATTCTCAAGTGTCAAAAGGTCCCAACTAACTTCAATTCTATCCTATTTATACACTTTCTAAATTGAGCTTCTGTTGTGTTTCTTGGGCTTTGAGGCCTTTCCTTGATTTCCTTTTGCCTTGGGTTTATGGTCCATAATTCTGATGAGACTGTGATCCAATTCTGCAACATTTATTGAGCAAACTTAGTGATAAACAAGTAATGACACAAGGCTCAACAAATTGAATTCCAGACTCATCAATTCTTCAGGCCCAATCTCATAAACCATGATATTCTCTTGGGTTTCACACCATAATACGTTTAAGATAGTATTTGTGCTCAATTGCTAACTTAAACTTCAATATATTTGGCCCAGAAACCTTTTCAAATGGTGGTGTTTAAGTTGAAGTTTAAGTTTCAGTTTAAGGTCAAACTAAAACTTAAACGTGGAATTGGAAGAAAGCAACCCAAGAGAGTTAATATATCGAACACGTTTAACCTCCAGTTTGACCTCAAACTGGAGGTTAAACTTGGAAATGAAGAAAGCAAGCTCTGGAGGGAATTAGGATCGAACACGTTTAACCTCCAGTTTGAGGTCAAACTGGAGGTTAAACGTGGAATGAAGAAAACACCCTGGAGGAAGGAAAACCATCGAACACGTTTAACCTCCAGTTTGAGGTCAAACTGGAGGTTAAACGTGGAAACACTTCCCTTTCATTGAGTCGTCACTTTGTCCTCTTGTCAACCTTGCCAATTTGATGCCAAATATGGACTATTATACCTCGTTGGAAAGCTATGGATGTCTACTTTCCAATGCAACTGGAATCACCTCAATTGGAGTTCTACAACTCGAGTTATACTCCATGGAAGGTGAAGAGGTCAGCTGGCCTGATTGCATGTTGGTATTCTCTTCTATGCACATTACGGGGCTGTTTTCGCCCTCAATTTTTAGTATCCACCATGCATGCCATATATGCTTGGAAAGCTCTAGATGTCTTCTTTCCAATGCATTTTGAATCACCTCATTTGGAGTTTTATAGCTCAAGTTATTTATGTTTGAAGAAGGCATGGTCAAGCTGTCCCATATAACACGTTTAACCTCCAGTTTGAGGTCAAACTGGAGGTTAAACTTGGAAATGAAAATCACACCCTGGAGGAGAATGACCATCGAACACGTTTAACCTCCAGTTTGAGGTCAAACTGGAGGTTAAACGTGGAACTCTCCTGGTGCCTATCTAGCTTCTGGCGTTTAACCTCCAGTTTGAGGTCAAACTGGAGGTTAAACGTGGAATGCTTCTTGGTGAGAATTGAAGTGTCGAACACGTTTAACCTCTAGTTTGAGGTCAAACTGGAGGTTAAACGTGGAAATGCTTTTGTGCCTCCCTTAGTTCAATTCATCATTCTGGCGTTTAACCTCCAGTTTGAGGTCAAACTGGAGGTTAAACGTGGAATGCTCATTAGTGCCATTTTTCATCCTGGCGTTTAACTTCCAGTTTGAGGTCAAACTGGAGGTTAAACGCCAGTTACAGCATTTCCTTTCTTCTTATGAATTTGGCGTTTAAGCTCCAGTTTAACCTTAAACTGGAGCTTAAACGTCCCATTTAATAATCAAGCTTCCTTTATTGATTTTTGTTGCTTCCTTGCCTAGCCTCTTCTTCCCTGAAATCATCCAAACAATTGCATCAAAGTCTTGCAAAATTTCATGAGAATTCATCCATTCATAGCATTCAAGTAATATCACTAAAAACTCATGAAAATTGCATCAAAATCATAATGTTTGGATGGTTCATTGCTTTGTTGTTAAATTAACCATTCTTGGTTACTTTAAGCTCAAGAAAATGTATAAAACAACTAAAACTAAAAGAAAAATGCTAGTGAAACTAGCCTAAGATGCCTTGGCATCACAACACCAAACTTAATACTTGCTTGTCCCTAAGCAAGTCCTGAGTTATTTGAGGAGAAAGTATGAAACAGGAAGCAATTACATTGGCTACATTAGCAAGCACTTGAAGTTCATCAGAAGGGTTTTATGCAGAAAGTTGCAGCATCACTTTTTCATTCTCATCAGGTAGAATTATCACTTTTTCATTGCATCCATCAAACACTGCTATGGCCTCTTGTTATCCTTATGTCTTTGGTTTCTTTGTTTTTCTTTTTCTTAGAGCTCTTTGCTCCTTGTTTGCTCAGTGTCATGTGTTGCACAAGCCTTTGGCATTTTCTTTTTCTTATCAGTGCATTACACATATCCACTACAGGCATTTTAGTTCACATTTCTTCTTGAGACATTGGTGCCCAGCACCTCTTTGTGTGACTAAATGTTTTGTAGCTAGGTTGCTCTTGATAATGGACTTTTGGTTGATAATCCCGGGTTAGTTAACCCAAGTTACCAAGTGTTGAAACACTCCACAGAACCTATTCATCCAAGCAGATCCTAGTACATAAACACCACATGCATATGTCTCAGAAGTTCAAACCATTGGTGCCTAGCTTATTTTCTTAATTCTTTTGCTTTTTAGTTGCCCTTTTCAGTGGCTTTTCTTCTTCTTTTTCTTTCTTTTTTCATGGCCAAAGACATTTATTAATCAAGATCCATAGACAGTATTCAACTTCTACACAAAAATGATAATTCTACACTCAATTTTCAGTGAGCTAACTAAACAATCAAGCATGCATACCACCACTTAATGCTACTTAATTTGTCACTAATTGAGCCAAGTTACTTTTGTTCAAACTTTTCTTTTAATTTTTTTTGGAAACAGAACAAGCATGGCAAGCATTTTTTTAAGAAGGTGAGTTATATCCAAACATCTAGGCGTTTCACTTTATTCAAAGCAATAAACAGACAACATACTAAAAACTTCACATTCCAAAAAGATTCAGCAATTACACTTTAAACCAGAACAAGCATGCTCTTGTTTGCTTTTTTTAGAAAATGGTCAAGAAACAACACCACCTTGTGAGATTTCTTGTTTTCTCTTTGTTGCCAGGAAACAATTTGATTTCTCCTTCTTCTCCTAGTTGTTGATTCATGTTCTTTCTAAGATCCTTGTTTCCTTTCCTGCAAGGAGTGATGAAGTTGCTTGCTTCTCAAGCACTTGAATGGTTAGCTCACTATATATGGGCAAGTGTCTGAGTCTTAAGTTGGTGTGTGAACACCAAACTTAGTCTCCTACTTACTCCTCTGCTCTTTGAATCCTTGAATTCTTCTTGGAATGAAGTTGCTGCTAAGGATTTTAAGCATTTTTGTGATT
This sequence comes from Arachis stenosperma, assembly GCF_014773155.1. Taxonomy (NCBI): domain Eukaryota; kingdom Viridiplantae; phylum Streptophyta; class Magnoliopsida; order Fabales; family Fabaceae; genus Arachis; species Arachis stenosperma. Next base: position 68,319,449 of record NC_080380.1, read on the forward strand.
GCTTAGAATGGTTGTTCCTTTCATATAATTCAAAGGTTGTTGTGTTCAAGTAATCTATATGGTGGAACACCAAACTTAGAGTCACACATTCCCCTTTGAATTATTGATCCACAATTCATTGTTTGGTGTGAAACACCAAACTTAATTCCTTGCAATGCATAGAAATTGCTTCACCTTTTTATTGAAACAAATAAAAGAAACAGTAAAGGAGTATTACCTCAGGTTGGGTTGCCTCCCAACAAGCGCTTCTTTAACGTCACTAGCTTGACGGTTGTCTTCCTCAGTTGAGGTGATATTTAACCTTGTCCTTTTCATCCACATCTCCCAAGTAATGTTTGAGTCTTTGACCATTCACAGTGAAGGTTCGTTGTGACTTTTCTTCCATGATTTCTACTTGTCCATATTTGGAGACCTTGGTGACAAGGAATGGTCCAGACCACCTTGATTTTAGCTTCCCTGGGAATAGCTTCAGCCTAGAATTGTAGAGCAATACTTTTTGTCCCTCTTCAAATTTCCTTGGGGCTATGTCGCTGTCATGCTTCTTCTTTGCTCTTTCTTTGTAAATTTTGGCATTCTCATAGGCTTCAGCTCTGAATTCTTCCAACTCTTGAATTTGCAACATCCTTCTTTCTCCAGCAGCTTTGCTGTCTAAGTTCAAGAGTTTCAAGGCCCAGAATGCCTTGTGTTCCAACTCCAGTGGCAAATGGCAAGCTTTTCCATATACTAGTTGGTAAGGAGACATTCCAATTGGTGTTTTGAAAGCTGTCCTATATGCCCAAAGGGCATCATCTAGCTTCATCGACCAATCCTTCCTTGAAGTTCCCACAGTTTTTTCTAGGATTCTTTTGAGTTCCCTGTTAGATATTTCGGCTTGCCCACTTGTCTGTGGACGGTATGGTGTGGCTACCTTGTGTTTGACTCCATATTTCAGAAGCAATGCCTCTAATGGTTTGTTGCAGAAGTGGCTTCCTCCATCACTGATGATTGCTCTTGGAACCCCAAAACGGCAAAAAATTTGTTTTCTGAGGAAGTTCAGGACTACCTTGTTATCATTGGTTGGAGTTGCTATTGCTTCAACCCATTTGGAGACATAATCTACTGCCACAAGAATGTAATTATTTGAGTATGAGGTGGGAAAGGGTCCCATGAAATCTATTCCCCATACATCAAACAATTCAAGTTCCAGAATGAATTGTTGTGGCATTTCATTTCTTCTTGGCAGGTTTCCCGCTTTCTGGCATTCATGACAGTGTTTCACTAGTTCCTTTGCATCTTTGAAGATAGTGGGCCAATAGAAACCACACTGCAACACCTTAGCTGCTGTTCTTTCTCCTGCAAAATGTCCTCCATAAGGGGATCCATGGCAGTCCCATAAGACTTCCCTTCCTTCTTCCTTTGATATGCACCTTCTGAGTATGCCATCTGAACATTTTTTGAACAAGTATGGTTCGTCCCAGATGAAGTATTTGGCATCATTTACCAGTTTCTTCCTTTGATGCTTGTTAAATTCCAACGGCAAACTCCCAGTGGCCTTGAAGTTTGCTATGTCTGCAAACCAGGGTGCTTTGTGAATTACCATGAGTTGTTCATCAGGGAAGCACTCATTTATATGTGTGCTTTGTGTGCTTCCCTCTTCACATGGTATCCTTGATAAATGGTCTGCCACTTTGTTCTCTACACCCTTCTTGTCTTTGATTTCAATGTCAAATTCCTGCAACAAAAGAACCCATCTAATAAGTCTTGGTTTGGATTCTTGTTTAGCAAGTAAGTATTTTAAAGCTGAATGATCAGTGAAAACAATGACTTTAGATCCAATGAGATAGGATCTAAATTTGTCAAATGCAAAGACTATTGCCAAGAGCTCTTTTTCAGTGGTTGTGTAATTCCTTTGGTTATCATTCAAGACCTTACTGGCATAGTAAATCACATGTACCAAATTGTCTTTCCTTTGTCCTAACACTGCCCCAATAGCAAGGTCTGATGCATCACACATCAGTTCAAAAGGTAAGTTCCAATCAGGTGGGGCAATGATAGGTGCAGAGGAAAGTTTTTGCTTTAAAAGTTCATAGGCTAGCATGCAATTTTCATCAAATACAAAGGGTGTATCAGAGACAAGTAAGTTACTCAAAGGTTTGGCTATTTTAGAAAAGTCTCTAATAAACCTTCTGTAAAAGCCAGCGTGTCCCAAAAAACTCCTAACTGCCTTGACATTACTTGGTGGAGGTAGTTTTTCAATGAGTTCCACCTTAGCTCTGTCCACCTCAATGCCTCTATTGGAGACTTTGTGGCCAAGGACTATACCTTCTGTGACCATGAAATGACACTTTTCCCAGTTTAATACTAGGTTGGTCTCTTGGCATCTCTTAAGCACCAAGGCAAGGTGGTGTAGGCAGCTAGGAAAAGAATTTCCAAACACAGAAAAATCATCCATGAAAACTTCAATAAACTTTTCGATCATGTCCGAAAAGATGGACAGCATGCACCTTTGGAAAGTTGCAGGTGCATTGCACAATCCAAAGGGCATGCGTCTATACGCAAACACTCCATATGGACAAACAAATGATGTTTTCTCTTGATCTCTTGGATCAACTACTATCTGATTATAGCCTGAGTATCCATCTAGGAAGCAATAGTAAGCATGTCCTGCAAGCCTTTCAAGCATCTGATCCATGAATGGAAGTGGGAAATGATCTTTTCTGGTGGCTTCATTGAGCTTCCTGTAGTCTATGCACATCCTCCACCCAGTAACAGTTCTTGTGGGTATGAGTTCGTTCCTCTCATTTGGCACCACAGTTATGCCACCTTTCTTGGGAACTACATGGATGGGACTAACCCATGGGCTATCTGAAATGGGGTAGATTACCCCTGCCTGCCATAACTTCATGACCTCCTTTTGTACCACTTCTTTCATGGCGGGATTCAATCTTCTCTGAGCTTGAATGGAGGGTCTAGCATCTTCTTCTAACAAGATTTTATGCATGCATATGGATGAACTTATCCCCTTCAAATCAGCTAGGGTCCATCCAATGGCATCTTGATGGGTTTGTAGCACCTTGATCAATTCTTCTTCCTGTTCTTGGCTAAGGGCGGAGCTAATGATAACAGGATGGCTCTCATCACTACCCAAGTATGCATACTTGAGATTAGGGGGTAATGCTTTGAGCTCAGGTTTTGGTGCTTCCTTCTCTTCTTTCACTCTTTCTGGCATGCTTGGCATGGTTGTTTCAGCAGCCTTGATGTCACTAACTTCCATATCCTTGGTGAACTCCTCCTCTGCCACTTCCTTTGTTGTTTCCTCAAAGGTTTCTTGTACTGCAATGTCCACTACATCCACCCTCATGCATTCCTGAAGTGATTCTGATGGATAGCTCATTGCCTTGAATACATTAAACACCAATTTCTCATCATGTAGTCTAAGAGTGAGTTCACCCTTTTGGACATCTATGATGGCTCCAGCAGTAGCCAGGAAGGGTCTTTCCAGAATGATTGAAGCCTTGGCTTCTTCCTCCATATCCAACACCACAAAATCGGCAGGGAATATAAAATCTCCCACTTTTACCAACAAATCCTCAACTATTCCATGAGGGAATTTAAAAGTTCGATCTGCCAATTGCAGGGCCATTCTTGTTGGTTTGGCTTCTTCAATCTTCATTCTTCTCATCATGGTTAGAGACATCAAATTGATACTGGCCCCTAAGTCACACAAGGCCTTCTCCACCATGACTTCTCCTATGATGCAAGGGATTTGGAAACTGCCTGGATCTTTCAATTTCTGAGGCAATTTGTGTTGAATGATGGCACTGCATTCTTCAGTTAACAACACAGTTTCCTCATTCCTCCAGCTTCTCTTCTTGGTCATTAATTCCTTCAAGAATTTTGCATAGAGTGGCATTTGCTCTATTGCCTCAGCAAAAGGAATGTTGATTTGAAGCTTCTTGAAAATCTCTAAGAATCTGGAGAATTGGCCGTCCTTCTCTCTTTTCATCAAACGTTGAGGATATGGTGCCTTGGGTGTATAAGGCTTCAGGACCTCTTTTTCTTTTTCTCTTGTTGCAGAAGGTGTAGAGGATTGTCCCTGTTCCTTGTCTCTCACATTTTCCTTTGCTTCATCCTCTGTGGTTTCCTTTGAGATCTCTTTTAGCTTTGTTCCACTTCTGAGGGTTATGGCTTTACATTCTTCCCTTGCAATAGCCTTGGCAGCATGAGAAACGCTTGGCCCAGGGGTTTGCTTGGACAAATACATAATTTGATTTTCTAGCTTCTGCATGGCAGCTCCTTGGTTTTGCAAGTTGGAAGTTACTTCTTCCTTAAAGGCTTTCAATTCGATTATGTCTTGACCCATGGTTGTAAGCATTCTTTCTATCCTGTTTAATTGGTCTTGAAATTGTTGGTTCGGATTGGGTTGGGCAGTTTGATTGTTTTGGCCATTATATGGTGGTTGGGAGTAAGTGTTTTGTGTGGTTTGGTATGATCTTTGGTTGGAGTTTTGGTATGTGGAATTGTTATGTTGGTTGTGGTTGTAAGGTTTGTGGTTTTGTGGTTGGGTTTGCTGGTTTCCCCACCCAAAGTTTGGGTGGTTCTTCCATCCTGAGTTGTAAGTGTTGGAATGTGGATCATATGATTGCCTTTGTTGGTTTCCCACATAGTTGGCCTCTTCCCAATCACCTCCTTCAATGCTTACTTCCTCTTGATCTTGTGTGTGTATTGCAGCCACTTGCTTTGAGTCCAATTTCCTTGTGAGCTCTGCTAGTTGCTTGGCAAACACCTTGTTTTGGGCTAAAATTGCATCAACATGGTTCAGCTCCATGACTCCCTTAGTGTTGTGCCTTTCTGAAGCATAGTAGTATTCATTCTCAGCCACTGTCTCAATCACTTCAATGGCTTCTTCCACAGTCTTTTTCCTATTCAATGAACCTCCTGATGAATGGTCTACAGCCTTCCTTGATTCATAAGAAAGTCCATCATAGAAGATGTGCAATTGCACCCATTCAGGGAACATGTTGGGTGGACATTTCCTTGTCAATTCTTTGAACCTCTCCCATGCCTCGTAGAGCGTCTCACCATCTTGTTGTCTAAAAGTTTGAACCTCAGATCGAAGCCTATTGACCTTTTGTGGGGGGTAGAAACGTGCCAGAAACTTGCTCTCCACCTCCTCCCAGGTTGTTAGGCTGTCCCTTGGGAATGATTCCAACCACTTAGCTGCTTTGTCCCTAAGTGAAAATGGGAACAAGAGCAGTTTATAGGCATCATCCTGGACTCCATTGGACTTCACTGTGTCGCAAATTCTCAGGAATTTTGTGAGATGTTGGTTGGGATCTTCACTAGCACTCCCACCAAATGAACAATGATTCTCCACCAATGATATTAGCTGTGGTTTGAGTTCAAAATTGTTGGCCTGAATAGGTGGTTTCTGAATGCTGCTACCACAATTCCCAGAGGTTGGGTTTATGTATGAACCAAGAACCCTCCTCTCAGGAATGGCATTGTTTCCATCAGCCCTCTCATGGTTGTGAAATTCTCTATCCATGTTGAGATCTAGAGCTTCCTCAAAGTTGTCCTCAGATTCTCCTTCAGATTCTTCTTCTCTCAATACTCTCTTCCCTCTTGCTTCCCTTCTAAGTCTATGAAGGGTCCTCTCTGGTTCGGTATATGGAGGAGTTGATGTCTCTCCTCTTCTACCTGTCATACAAGAACACACCACAAGCAACAAACAAGTGGAATACTCTTGGTTAATGGAAGAGTATGGTTAGAGCAGTTGAGGAATTAATTCAAATAGTTAGTGGGTTAGTGAGTTAGTTACTAGAATTGAAAGGCATAAAGAAAGAAAAGCAAATAACAGAGTGCAAAAATTAAAATTCAGCAAGTAACTTGAACTAAATTAACAAAACAAGAAAAATGCTCAATCTAGTTAACTTCTAATTTGAGAATTGTCAATCGAAAACCAATCCCCGGCAACGGCGCCATAAACTTGATGCGCTATAACTGAGTATAGCTACGATTTTAGGAAATTGCACAAACGGCAAAATTCCTTCCGGCAAGTGCACCGGTTATCGTCGTCAAGTAAAAACTCACAATAGAGTGAGGTCGAATCCCACAAGGATTGGTTGAATGAGCAATTCGAATTAGAAGTTTGGTTAGTTGAGCGGAATCAAGAATTGGATGTGAATTGCATAAAGTAAATTTGGCGGGAAATGTAAATTGCAAGGAATGGAAATGACAGAATCTTAAATTGCAAGAATGAAAGTGCGAGAAATTAAATTGCTGAAATTAAAAGGGAATTGGGGTGATTGCATGAATTGAAAGTGCAGAATGTAAATAGAAGGTGTAGATCGGAAATGGGGAGTTCATTGGGGTTAGGAGATACTGAAATCTCCGAATCAAAATGTTTCATCTCTTCCTCAACCAATGCATTCATTGTATTTTGCTTGGCAATCTTATATGATTGGATCCCAATTCCTTGGCTCACCAATTCTCTCTAAAAACAAACAAATTCCCAATCCCTTGGTTTAAATGTTCATAAGAAGAGATGAAGCTCGATCACTGATTATACCACACAACTTCATGGACCACAATTTGGTAGGATTACATGTCACAATATCCATCCAAACCCCAATCCAATTCATTGTGAGAAAGCTTCTCTAGCATGAATCCATCATTCCTTTCCCAAGGTTCCGAAGGATTCCAATTATGGATAGTTTCTTTCCCAAGATAACTAACCAATGGAGTTAGATCGAGAAGCTTTCTAACAAAATTCAAGAGAAAAGATTGAAGAAGAAGATGAAACTATTATTGATTCATTGAATTACAATAGAGCTCCCTAACCCAATGAAAGGGGTTAGTGTTTCATAGCTCAAAATTCAATTACAGTATGAAAAATTCTCAAGTGTCAAAAGGTCCCAACTAACTTCAATTCTATCCTATTTATACACTTTCTAAATTGAGCTTCTGTTGTGTTTCTTGGGCTTTGAGGCCTTTCCTTGATTTCCTTTTGCCTTGGGTTTATGGTCCATAATTCTGATGAGACTGTGATCCAATTCTGCAACATTTATTGAGCAAACTTAGTGATAAACAAGTAATGACACAAGGCTCAACAAATTGAATTCCAGACTCATCAATTCTTCAGGCCCAATCTCATAAACCATGATATTCTCTTGGGTTTCACACCATAATACGTTTAAGTTAGTATTTGTGCTCAATTGCTAACTTAAACTTCAATATATTTGGCCCAGAAACCTTTTCAAATGGTGGTGTTTAAGTTGAAGTTTAAGTTTTAGTTTAAGGTCAAACTAAAACTTAAACGTGGAATTGGAAGAAAGCAACCCAAGAGAGTGAATATATCGAACACGTTTAACCTCCAGTTTGACCTCAAACTGGAGGTTAAACTTGGAAATGAAGAAAGCAAGCTCTGGAGGGAATTAGGATCGAACACGTTTAACCTCCAGTTTGAGGTCAAACTGGAGGTTAAACGTGGAATGAAGAAAACACCCTGGAGGAAGGAAAACCATCGAACACGTTTAACCTCCAGTTTGAGGTCAAACTGGAGGTTAAACGTGGAAACACTTCCCTTTCATTGAGTCGTCACTTTGTCCTCTTGTCAACCTTGCCAATTTGATGCCAAATATGGACTATTATACCTCATTGGAAAGCTATGGATGTCTACTTTCCAATGCAACTGGAAGCACCTCAATTGGAGTTCTACAACTCGAGTTATACTCCATGGAAGGTGAAGAGGTCAGCTGGCCTGATTGCATGTTGGTATTCTCTTCTATGCACATTACGGGGCTGTTTTCGCCCTCAATTTTTAGTATCCACCATGCATGCCATATATGCTTGGAAAGCTCTAGATGTCTTCTTTCCAATGCATTTTGAATCACCTCATTTGGAGTTTTGTAGCTCAAGTTATTTATGTTTGAAGAAGGCATGGTCAAGCTGTCCCATATAACACGTTTAACCTCCAGTTTGAGGTCAAACTGGAGGTTAAACTTGGAAATGAAAATCACACCCTGGAGGAGAATGACCATCGAACACGTTTAACCTCCAGTTTGAGGTCAAACTGGAGGTTAAACGTGGAACTCTCCTGGTGCCTATCTAGCTTCTGGCGTTTAACCTCCAGTTTGAGGTCAAACTGGAGGTTAAACGTGGAATGCTTCTTGGTGAGAATTGAAGTGTCGAACACGTTTAACCTCTAGTTTGAGGTCAAACTGGAGGTTAAACGTGGAAATGCTTTTGTGCCTCCCTTAGTTCAATTCATCATTCTGGCGTTTAACCTCCAGTTTGAGGTCAAACTGGAGGTTAAACGTGGAATGCTCATTAGTGCCATTTTTCATCCTGGCGTTTAACTTCCAGTTTGAGGTCAAACTGGAGGTTAAACGCCAGTTACAGCATTTCCTTTCTTCTTATGAATTTGGCGTTTAAGCTCCAGTTTAACCTTAAACTGGAGCTTAAACGTCCCATTTAATAATCAAGCTTCCTTTATTGATTTTTGTTGCTTCCTTGCCTAGCCTCTTCTTCCCTGAAATCATCCAAACAATTGCATCAAAGTCTTGCAAAATTTCATGAGAATTCATCCATTCATAGCATTCAAGTAATATCACTAAAAACTCATGAAAATTGCATCAAAATCATAATGTTTGGATGGTTCATTGCTTTGTTGTTCAATTAACCATTCTTGGTTACTTTAAGCTCAAGAAAATGTATAAAACAACTAAAACTAAAAGAAAAATGCTAGTGAAACTAGCCTAAGATGCCTTGGCATCACAACACCAAACTTAATACTTGCTTGTCCCTAAGCAAGTCCTGAGTTATTTGAGGAGAAAGTATGAAACAGGAAGCAATTACATTGGCTACATTAGCAAGCACTTGAAGTTCATCAGAAGGGTTTTATGCAGAAAGTTGCAGCATCACTTTTTCATTCTCATCAGGTAGAATTATCACTTTTTCATTGCATCCATCAAACACTGCTATGGCCTCTTGTTATCCTTATGTCTTTGGTTTCTTTGTTTTTCTTTTTCTTAGAGCTCTTTGCTCCTTGTTTGCTCAGTGTCATGTGTTGCACAAGCCTTTGGCATTTTCTTTTTCTTATCAGTGCATTACACATATCCACTACAGGCATTTTAGTTCACATTTCTTCTTGAGACATTGGTGCCCAGCACCTCTTTGTGTGACTAAATGTTTTGGCATCAATCTGAAAAATCATAAAAATGATTCTTGAATCAAGAAAATGCAGTGAATATTCAAAAAAAAAAAAAGAGAGAAAAGAGAAAACAAAAAAAAAATAATAATGAAGTTGTGATCCAAGGCAAAAAGAGTGTGCTTAAGAACCCTGGACACCTCTAATTGGGGACTCTAGCAAAGCTGAGTCACAATCTGAAAAGGTTCACCCAATTATGTGTCTGTGGCATGTATGTATCCGGTGGTAATACTGGAAGACAGAGTGCTTTGGGCCACGGCCAAGACTCATAAAGTAGCTGTGTTCAAGAATCATCATACTTAACTAGGAGAATCAATAACACTATCTGGATTCTGAGTTCCTATAGAAGCCAATCATTCTGAATTTCAAAGGATAGAGTGAGATGCCAAAACTGTTCAGAGGCAAAAAGCTAAAAGCCCCGCTCATCTAATTAATATTGATCTTCATAGATGTTTTTGGAATTCATTGCATATTCTCTTCTTTTTATCTTATTTGGTTTTCAGTTGCTTGGGGACAAGCAACAATTTAAGTTTGGTGTTGTGATGAGCGGATAATTTATACGCTTTTTGGCATTGTTTTTAGTATGTTTTTAGTATGTTTTAGTTAGTTTTTATTATATTTTTATTAGTTTTTAGTTAAAATTCACTTTTCTGGACTTTACTATGAGTTTGTGTGTTTTTCTGTGATTTCAGGTACTTTCTGGCTGAAATTGAGGGACCTGAGCAAAAATCTGATTCAGAGGCTGAAAAGGGCTATAGATGTTGTTGGATTCTGACCTCCCTGCACTTGAAGTGGATTTTCTGGAGCTTTAGATGCCAAATTGGCGCGCTCTCAATAGCGTTGGAAAGTAGACATCCTGGGCTTTTCAGCAATATATAATAGTCCATACTTTGCCCGAGATTTGATGGCCCAAACTGGCGTTCCAAATCAGCTCAAAACTGCCCAGCGTTAAACGCCGGAACTGGCAAAAGAATGGGAGTTAAACGCCCAAACTGGCACAAAAGCTGGCGTTTAACTCCAAGAGAAGTCTCGACACGAAAATGCTTCAATGCTCAGCCCAAGCACACACCAAATGGGCCCGGAAGTGGATTTTTCTGTCATTTACTCATTTCTGTAAACCCTAGGCTACTAGTTTTCTACATATAGGACCTTTTACTATTGTATTCTCATCTGGGTAGCTATCTTTGAGTAGTTTTATGCTATCTTAGATCAGGGAGGCTGGCCATTCGGCCATGCCTAGACCTTGTTCTTATGTATTTTCAACGGTGGAGTTTCTACACACCATAGATTAAGGTGTGGAGCTCTGCTGTACATCGAGTATTAATGCAATTACTATTGTTCTTCTATTCAATTCAGCTTGTTCTTGTTCTAAGATATCACTTGTTCCTCAACTTGATGAATGTGATGATCCGTGACACTCATCATCATTCTCACCTATGAACGTGTGCCTGACAACCACCTCCGTTCTACCTTAGATTGAGTGGATATCTCTTGGATTCCTTAACCAGAATCTTCGTGGTATAAGCTAGAATTGATGGCGGCATTCAAGAGAATCCGGAAGGTCTAAACCTTGTCTGTGGTATTCTGAGTAGGATTCAATAATTGAATGACTGTGACGAGCTTCAAACTCCTGAAGGCTGGGCGTTAGTGACAGACGCAAAAGAATCAATGGATTCTATTCCAACCTGATTGAGAACCGACAGATGATTAGCCGTGCCGTGACAGGGTGCGTTGAACATTTTCACTGAGAGGACGGAATTGTAGCCACTGACAACGGTGATGCCCAACATACAACTTGCCATGGAAAGGAGTAAGAAGGATTGGATGAAGACAGTAGGAAAGCAGAGAGACGGAAGGGACTGAGCATCTCCATACACTTATCTAAAATTCTCACCAATGAATTACATAAGTATCTCTATCTTTATTTTATGCTTTATTCATATATCATCCATAACCATTTGAATCTGCCTGACTGAGATTTACAAGATGACCATAGCTTGCTTCATACCAACAATCTCCGTGGGATCGACCCTTACTCGCGTAAGGTTTATTACTTGGACGACCCAGTGCACTTGCTGGTTAGTTGTGCGAACTTGTGAAATTATGTTTAGACCATGGTATTGAGCACCAAGTTTTTGGAGCCATTACCGGGGACTGTTTGAGTTGTGAAAAGAATGGATCACAATTTCGTGCACCAGGGAGTCTCGGCCAGTAGCAGCGCGCACGGGCAGTACTTGGCGCACCATGGCAACTCTGCCCTGCCCTCCACAAGGGCAGGGCAGCATCCTGATGCATCACACACACCAAGCATGCACGCAATGAGCCGCACGCACCATTTTCTGCTCTGCCCTCCACAAGGGCAGGACAGCCTCCTAGAAGCCACTTTCTCATGGGCTCAAAATTGGATTAGAAATCCAATTTAATTCATTTCTTCACCAAATCAAAAGCCCATCCAAATTCCAAAATCCAAGAATAGAAAGTGTATAAATAGGAGATAGTTTGATGTAATTAGGACCCTTCTTTTGATTTTTGAATTCTCACTTTTGGAAATTTCAATTTCTCTGAGAGCTTTGAATTGAGATTTTAGAGAATTGGGAAGGAGAATTGATCTCTCTTCTTCCTTGTTCTTGCTTGAGCATTTTTACTTTTCTTGTTTGAATCTTGGATGTGAAGAATTGAGGAATTTCTGTCTCAATCTCCATTTAAGATCTCTGTGATTTCTCTACTGCATAATTGAGTTGAATCCCAATTTCCTTTACTGCTTCCTCTTTAATTTCTGGTTAATTGCTTTGTGAATTTGGATCTGGGAAGGCAATTGAGATCTAGACTTTGCTATCTAGTCTCTGGAGTCCTGAGGTCCCATTTTCCTTTTGGTTCTTCTGTAAACCCCTGCTGCAATTTAATTTCCCTTTCTGTTTGAGATCCAACAGAACTTAAATCATCTCTTGCTTTGATAATTATTGCAATTTAATTTCCCTTGCTTGAATTCTGAAATCCCAGTCCTCAAATCCCTTTTCCATTCAAGCAATTTATATTTCTTGCACTTTAAGTTACTGCAATTTACATTTCTTGCACTTTAAGTTTCAGTCATTTAATTTCTTGTTCTTTAAGATTCAGCTCTTTTTCTTTCAGTTCTCTTTAATTTCTGCAATTCTTCCCTCCCCCTTTACATTTTCTGTCATTTACTTACTGTTAGATACAAAATCACTCAACCAAAACTTGATTCGCTTGACTAAATCAACCACTAAACTAAAATTGCTCAATCCTTCAATCCTTGTGGGATCGACCTCACTCCCGTGAGTTTTATTACTTGATGCGACCCGGTACACTTGCCGGTGAGTTTTGTGTTGGATCGTTTTCCACACATCAAGTTTTTGGTGCCGTTGCCGGGGATTGAAATAGATTGACAATGATTAAGTAAAGTGGAGATCTAGATCAAGCACTTTTTCTTTATTTTTAACTAACACACTAACTGTTTGAATTTTTGCTTAAACTAACTAAAACTTCATTCTAGCAATAGATTGAAGTTTCACTGGTTTTCTAGATCTGTGTGTTTCTTATTGTGTGTTTGTATGTCAGGGACAAGAAAGGCACTGAAAACCGAGTTGCTGATCATTTGTCAAGGCTGCCACAAGAAACAACTCAAGAAGCCTCACAACCTGTGAATGAAAGCTTCCCGGATGAACACCTATTGCTGGTTCAACAAACACCATGGTTTGCTGACATAGCAAACTACAAAGTGGGGAGAAAGATACCTCAAGAATTCTCTAAGCAACAAGTGAAGAAGCTAATCAATGAAGCAAGGAAGTTCTTGTGGGATGAACCTTTTCTGTTCAAGAGATGTTCTGATAGAGTAATTAGGAGATGTGTCCCTGAAAGTGAAATAAGAGATATATTGTGGCATTGCCATGGCTCAGCTTATGGTGGACATTTTGGTCCAGAAAGAACAGCTGCAAAGATATTGCAAAGTGGGTTCTATTAGCCAACTATCTTCAAAGATGCCAGAGAGTTTGTCCACCAATGTAATGAATGCCAAAAAGCAGGAGGATTGACAAGAAGGAATGAGATGCCGCAAAATTTCATTTTGGAATTAGAATTATTTGATCTATGGGGCATTGATTTCATGGGACCCTTTCCCCCTTCCTATTCCTTCAGATATATCTTGGTAGCAGTGGAGTATGTTTCAAAGTGGGTGGAAGCCATAGCCACAACTACTTGTGATGCACAAATTGTCCTTCAATTCTTCAAGAAGCACATTTTTACTAGATATGGGGTACCCAAGGGTCTTATTAGTAATGGTGGTGGTCATTTTTGTAACAAACAAATGGAGAAACTTCTTCATAAATATGGAGTTATTCATAAAGTAGCCACACCATATCACCCTCAGACTAATGGGCAGGCTGAATTAGCAAACAGAGAATTGAAGAAAATCCTAGAGAAAACAGTAGGAAGCACAAGAAAGGATTGGGCTAGGAAGTTGGAAGATGCACTCTGGGCATACAGGATAGCTTTTAAAACTCCCATTGGGAAATCCCCATTTCAGCTATTATATGGCAAATCTTGTCACCTCCCTGTAGAGCTTGAACACAAAGCCTTTTGGGCTACTAAACTTCTAAACCTTGACTCTGAAGCAGCAGGGGAGAAAAGGTTGTTGCAGTTAAATGAGCTGAATGAATTTAGGCTAGAAGCCTATGAAAATACCAAGATATACAAGGAAAAAGCCAAGAGGTGGCATGACAGGAAGATCTTGAAGAAAGAATTCAAACCTGGGCAACAAGTACTCTTGTACAACTCACGACTCAAAATATTCCCTGGCAAGCTTAAATCTAAGTGGACTGGTCCATATTTGGTAACTAAGGTCTTTCCTTATGGGAGTATTGAATTGCTAGACGAAGCAACAAAGAGTCGATTCATAGCAAATGGTCACAGAGCAAAGCTATACCTAGGAGGACAATGGGACAAGGAAAAAGAGGTTCAGAATCTAAATCCTTCTTGAACTAAAAATAGAAGATGTCAAGCTAGTGACAATAAAGAAGTGCTTGTTGGGAGGCAACCTAACCTGAGGTAGTTTTCGTTTCATAGCTCTTTCAATAAAAATGTTGAATAATTGGTATGCAATGCAAGGAGCTAAGTTTGGTGTTGCACACCAAAACAACTTAAGGGAGAATGAAAGATTCTAAGTTTGGTGTTCCACCAAAAATCTCATTTAAAAGCACATTCTTACCTCTTGCATAATACTAGCTCCAAGCAATCAAACAAATTATCCAACTCTTTAACTGCTTTCTAGCTTCAATCCCATAACCTTTAGCAAGGATACAAGGTTTCAAATATGGTTAACATGTTGCATCAGAGGCAGTGGCAAGCAATTAAGTTTGGTGTCTCCAACACCAAAATAAATCCAAGAGCCACACTCAATTTATGCATACTAACCATGCAATTAAGGGCTTGAGAAGCAAGCAACTTTGAGAATTATGCAGGACATGAGTCAACAACTGAAGATATTGTGCATCTTAACTCAAAGAAAACACAACAGAAGGAAGAATCAAAGGGCTGCAATTTCAAAGGTTGTATCTAAACTTAATCCTTGCTGCTGTGAATTGTTTTGAACATGGGAACCATTATATATCCTGCTAAAGTGTTTATCTAGTTGCAAGTGAAGTTGTTTGATTAAGTATGCTAATCTGCATAATGTTAGTCATCTATCACCTAGCTGAATTTTGTTTTGTTTCCCATATGCTTGAATAAAAGAGAATTGTTTGAATTGGAAAGTAAATATCCAATGTTGCATAAGTTAGAATGGAAGTTAATGGTGCTGTATGTGTTTGATTAAATGCATAACTCATAAAATAATTGCTGCATAATGTCATTTTCATTGAAGTGTGAGCTAGCTTGCTGTTATAAAGGTTCTTATCAGTAAAGAGAAAGCCCTTGAGAACAAAAATAAAACAGAAAGAAAAGGAAGAAGAAAAAGCCAATGTGGCAAGAAAAATAAAGAATAAAGGCTGGACACCAATAGCTTGGACCCTAGGACACATGCCTGTGGTGTTCTTGTACTAGGATATGCTTGGATAAGTAAATTTTGAGGGGTATTTCAAAACCCCGTCACTTAGATCAACTGATTTGGGATGGCCAATTGAAAGTCCACAATAAAGAGCAACCTAGATACAGAACATTTAGTTATCCAAAGAGATGCTGGGCATCAATGATCCTAGGAAGAAATAGTGAGCCATGTGTCTGTGGTGGAAAGATGTTGAGTAAAAATAAAGCCAAAGGCTACTACTGCAACATTAGACACCAAGCCTCCAAAAGAATAATAAGCTTGTTAAGCAACATGAGAAAAGAAAAGTTAGCAAGGGAGCAACGAAAGAATAAACCTTATAACAGCAAGTTTAGTAAGCCTTTGAGGAAAAATGTATATTATGTAACAGCAACAATAATTGAGTTATCATTGTCTGCATAAAAACTCCATGAATCAAGTTCTGCTATGTGCCTAATAAGGATATGTTTTCTTTTCTTGTTCATTTCATTTTCTCTTAGTTTTGATGCTTGCTTGGGGACAAGCAAGAATTAAGTTTGGTGTTGTGATGACAGGTCATCATATACCCATTTTTCAAGCTAATTTCACTTGTTTTATTAGTCTTTATGCACTTTCTTGCATCCTAAGTAAGTGATTTGGAATGAAAATGCATAACTTCTTTAAATCAAGCAACTACCATTAAATTGATGCTAAATCATGAGGTTTGAGCTAAAATTAATTGATTTTTAATGAATTATAAACATTATGAATTTAGAGATACTTTGAGTGGTTGTTTTGGTTTCTTGTAGGTGAAGAAAGGAAGAAAAGAAGAAAAACGTGGCTTAAGAAGTGTGGCCAAGAGATAAGAAGTGTGGCGCATGGAAGGGAGGAAGCTATACTGCCCTCCAGGAGAGCACACTGCTCTCCAGGAGAGCAACATAATGAGCCAAACCTTGAAAAGCATCACTGCCCTGCCCACAACAAGGGCAGAGCACAATTTGATGCCAAGGACCAAAGGGAGCAAAAACTCTGCCCTGCCCTCCTCAAGAGCAATATCGGGCTTCATCCAAGAACAATTCAAAAGAAATTGCTTCATAATGCTTCCTATGGGTTTCGAACCCAAGGATAAAAAGGAAAGGAGTAGCGCTCAAGCACAATGAAAATAAGCAAAAATTGGCTTGCTTTCAATCTCCCAGGATCGAACACGGCACTATGAGGAAGCAAGGAATTAAGCATTACTTTGGTGCTAAGAAAACCAAAGAAAAAGAAGCAGCGTGTGCCTCCACCAAGTTTCGAACTTGGAACTTCACCATTGGCAACATTGCCCTGCCCTCCACAAGGGCAAGGCAGCATTTTGTGGTGCATGGCCAGCGCATAAGATTGGCACGCACCAAGGGAGTCTCGGCCAGTAGCAGCGCGCACGGGCAGTACTTGGTGCACCATGGCAACTCTGCCCTGCCCTCCACAAGGGCAGGGCAGCATCCTAATGCATCACACACACCAAGCATGCACGCAATGAGCCGCACGCACCATTTCCTGCTCTGCCCTCCACAAGGGCAGGACAGCCTCCTGGAAGCCACTTTCTCATGGGCTCAAAACTGGATTAGAAATCCAATTTAATTCATTTCTTCACCAAATCAAAAGCCCATCCAAATTCCAAAATTCAAGAATAGAAAGTGTATAAATAGGAGATAGTTTGATGTAATTAGGACCCTTCTTTTGATTTTTGAATTCTCACTTTTGGAAATTTTAATTTCTCTGAGAGCTTTGAATTGAGATTTTAGAGAATTGGGAAGGAGAATTGATCTCTCTTCTTCCTTGTTCTTGCTTGAGCATTTTTACTTTTCTTGTTTGAATCTTGGATGTGAAGAATTGAGGAATTTCTGTCTCAATCTCCATTTAAGATCTCTGTGATTTCTCTACTGCATAATTGAGTTGAATCCCAATTTTCTTTACTGCTTCCTCTTTAATTTCTGGTTAATTGCTTTGTGAATTTGGATCTGGGAAGGCAATTGAGATCTAGACTTTGCTATCTAGTCTCTGGAGTCCTGAGGTCCCATTTTCCTTTTGGTTCTTCTGTAAACCCCTGCTGCAATTTAATTTCCCTTTCTGTTTGAGATCCAACAGAACTTAAATCATCTCTTGCTTTGATAATTATTGCAATTTAATTTCCCTTGCTTGAATTCTGAAATCCCAGTCCTCAAATCCCTTTTCCATTCAAGCAATTTATATTTCTTGTACTTTAAGTTACTGCAATTTACATTTCTTGCACTTTAAGTTTCAGTCATTTAATTTCTTGTTCTTTAAGATTCAGCTCTTTTACTTTCAGTTCTCTTTAATTTCTGCAATTCTTCCCTCCCCCTTTACATTTTCTGTCATTTACTTACTGTTAGATACAAAATCACTCAACCAAAACTTGATTCGCTTGACTAAATCAACCACTAAACTAAAATTGCTCAATCCTTCAATCCTTGTGGGATCGACCTCACTCCCGTGAGTTTTATTACTTGATGCGACCCGGTACACTTGCCGGTGAGTTTTGTGTTGGATCGTTTTGCACACATCAGATGGATCTCATATTCTCCGAGTTGTCTGAGCTGTTCCCTGGTTTTGTCCTAGTATTTTTCATAGTGGGGTCTTTGTCTTGATAGCTTCCTGCTATTTGCGAAATGACTACTTGTGATTCGCTGAAGATGATAAGCTTTTGAGCTCCAACCTCCCTAGCCAGCTTCAAACCAGCTAGCAGTGCCTCGTATTTCGCTTGTTTGTTTGAGGCAGGGAACCCGAATTGAGGGAGAGTTCGATTTGGGTTCCTTGGTCACTTTCAATTATTATACCCGCGCCGCTTCCAGCTTTATTTGAGGACCCGTCCACATAGAGATTCCATTCTGTGGGGGTTTCTGGTGTATCTGTAAATTCTACAATGAAGTCGGCCAGGTATTATGATTTGATGGCTGTCTGAGCTTCGTATTGAAGGTCGAATTCAGACAACTTGACTGCCCATTGCAAGATTCTGCCTGCCAGGTCTGTTTTCTGTAAGATCCCTTTTATGGGCTGGTTGGTCCGGACCCTGATGTAGGCTTGGAAGTATAGACGACGTCATCGAGATGTTAGTATGAGAGCGTAGGCGAACTTCTCTATTTCTTGGTAGTTCAAATCAGCTCCCTGTAGCGCTTTACTGATGAAGTACACGGGTTGCTGCCCACTGTCGTCTTCTCGGACTAGAGCTGAGGCTATTGTCCGACTTCCTACTGCGAGGTACAATATGAGTGGTTCTCCTTCCCATGGCCGAGTTAGGATAGGTGGCTGTCCCAGGAACCTTTTGAAATCTTGGAAGGCCTGCTCGCACTCTGTTGTCCATTCAAACTTCTTTGCTTTCCTTAGAGTAGCGTAGAAGGGAAGAGATCTTATTGCTAACCCGACTAGAAATATGGACAAGGCTGCTAACCTCCCATTGAGTTGTTGTACCTCTTTAACACATGTTGGACTCTTCATGACGAGTATGGCCTAACATTTATCCGTGTTTGCTTCGATTCCTCTCTGTGTGAGCATAAAACCCAAGAATTTGTCGGCTTCTACGGCGAAGGTGCATTTTGCGGGATTGAGTCGCATGCCATGCCGTCTTATAGTGTCGAACACCTGGGTCAGGTTGGACAATAGCGTCTCTTCATTTTGCGTCTTTATTAGCATGTCGTCTACGTAGACTTCCATGATTTTTCCGATGTGATCCGAAAAGACCTTATTCATTAATCTCTGATAAGTAGCTCCAGCATTTTTAAGGCCGAAAGGCATGACGATGTAGCAGTAGTTTGCTTTTGGGGTTAAGAAGGAAGTTTTTTCTTAGTCGGGTGGATACATTGGGATTTGATTGTATCCCGAATATGCGTCCATGAACGAGAGGTATTTATATCCGGAGGAGGCATCGACTAGTGCGTCGATACTTGGGAGTGGATAAGGATCCTTTGGGCAGGCTTTATTGAGATCAGTGTAGTCGGTGCACATTTGCCACTTCCTGTTTGATTTTTTCACTAAGACGACGTTAGCTAGCCATAGTGGGTATTTGACTTCTCTTATGAATCCTGCATCCAATAGAGCTTGTACCTGCTCTTCCACAGTATGAGAGCGTTCTGGTCCGAGCTTTCTGCGCCTCTGTTGCACTGGCCGAGATCCTGGGTAGACTGCTAGTTTGTGGCACATTAACTTGGGGTCTATTCTTGGCATGTCTGCAGCCTTCCATGCAAAGAGGTCGACGTTATCTCGTAAGAACTGTATGAGCGATTCTTTTATGTCTCCTTGTAGGATTATGCCGATACTGGTCGTTTGGTCCGGGGTATCCCCAATCTGGACTTTTTCTATTCTGCCTTTCGGTTGTGGGCGGAGTTATTCCCGCCTCTGAACTCCACCGAGTTCAATTTTGTGGAATTCTTCTCTTCTGCTTCTGAGGTCTAGACTTTCATTGTAACAGCGGCGTGCCATCTTCTGATATGCTTTTATTGTAGCTATCCCTTCTGGAGTTGGGAATTTCATGCATAGATGTGGAGTTGAGACTATTGCACCTAGCTGATTTAATGTTGTCCAGCCTATTAAGGCATTATAGGCTGAACCTACGACGACCACGATGTAATCTATCTTGATTGTTCTTGATTGGTTTCCTTTTCCAAAGGTTGTGTGCAATCAGATGTATCCAAGTGGTTGAACCGGGGTGTCTCCTAGTCCGAACAGGTTGTTCGAATATGCTCTAAGTTTTTTTTCTTCCAAACCGAGCTTGTCAAAGGCAGTTTTGAACAAGATGTCGGTGGAGCTCCCTTGGTCTATTAGTGTACGGTGGAGGTTTGCATTTGCTAGTATAACAATGATGACCATGGGATCGTCATGTCCTGGGTTATACCGGATGCATCTTCTTTGTTGAAGGTAATCGCGGGGATGTCGGGCGTTTCCTCCTTCCCCTCGACATGATATACCTCTTTAAGATATCTCTTGCGGGATAATTTGGAGAATCCTCCTCCAGCAAATTCGCCGTGTATCATGTGAACGTGTCTTTCTAGTGTACGAGGTGACCTCTCGGTTCGTCCGATATCTTCTTCCCTTCTTCCCGCGGATTCGATGATATTCACAATATTTAGCCCGATTTCCTCCTCCTTTTTTGCCTTTGAGTGGTCGAGCTGGGGGTATTTTTTCAGTGTTGCATACCGCTCTGTAGACATCCACGAGAGACACCCAAAGGGGGGTGTAATTGTGATATTTTTTATTTTTTCTCCATGTTGATCTTCCTTCTTTTTGGATTCTTTGTTTTTATCCCTGGAGGTTAATCCGGATTTCGAAGTCTCCCCTAGTCGAGAGTTTTCCTCCATGTTGATGTACTTTTCTGCTCGTTCTTGTACTTCGTTTAGAGATGTGGGGTGTTTTTTGATATAGATTGGCTAAAAGGTCCCTCTCACAAGCCATTGATGAGGCCCATAATGGGAGCCTCTGTTGGTAGGTTCTGTATGTCTAGGCACGTTCTGTTGAATCTTTCCATGTAGTTGCGGAGAGTTTCCCATTCTCCTTGTCTGATTCCTAATAGGCTTGGAGCGTGCTTAGCCTTGTCTCTTTGGATGGAGAATCTAGCCAAAAACTTCTTGGCCAACTCGTCGAAACTCGAGATGGACCTAGAAGGTAGATTGTCAAACCATCTAATTGCCGTCTTTGTTAAAGTAGTCGGGAAGGCTTTGCAATGAATTGCATCTGAGGCATCGGTGAGGTACATTCTACTTTTGAAATTACTGAGATGGTGGTCGAGATCTGTAGTACCGTCGCATAAAGTCATATCTGGGAGTTTAAAGTCTTTTGGAATTTTGGTCTTCATAATCTCCTTGGAGAATGGATCTTGTTCCTTGCGGGAGCTGTCCTCGTGAGAGGACCGGTTGGCTTTGGTCTTGAGATCGGCTTCGAGTTTTAAGAGTTTGTCCTCTAATTCCTGGTGTCGCCTTATTTCCTTTTGTAGGTCTTTCTCGGCCTCTCGTTGTCGTAGCGCTTCTTCTTCCAATTATTTTAAACGGTCTTAAAGCGCCTCCATGGCTCCTGCATTTGGCGAATTTTTGTTGTTGTTAAGTTGAGAAGTATCCTTTGGTGTAGTGTCCGCCTTTTTGCGCAGCGTTCTATCCTCTAGATTTGAATTGTGATCGTTGTCATGGTCGTCCGCCATAATGATGGGATGACTTCCAGGTTCCCTGGCAACGGTGCCAATGTTCCGAGGGTTACCTGAAACTGTGGGTCGATTTCGAACGAGATCTTCTGTACCGGTCGGAGCTGTCGTGTCCGACTTGTTGAACGAAGTGATGGTGCTGATCCTTCATCACCGGAGGGTGGTGGTACCTGCAAGGGACTCCGATGCTTAAGTTAGCAAGGGTATTAAGCAGGTTTTTAGTAGGATCAGAGTATGAGTTATACCTGGGTGCTCCAGTGTATTTTTAATAGCGTGGAATGACCTTCTTGGATAAGATAAGTTAGTTATCTTATCTTATCTTTATCTTTTGAGTGAGGTCATCTTATCTTCAAGGGAACCTCCCTTCCTCTTCTAGGCTTGGACTGCCTTGGGCTTAGGTGCGCGGTCCTCTATTAGGGCCCTTATTTTGGGCTTTCCTGGTGACTTGGCCGAGCTCTTTGAGAGGTGGTCAGGTTGTACTGACCTGCAGAGGTCGGTCGCTTTGTCTATAGAACATCCCGGGTAGGCCTTCCATGCAAAGAGGTCAAAATTATCCCTTAGGAGCTCTGTTAGTATCTCCTTTTGGTATCCTCGTAGATTCGCCCCTATGTTTGTTGTTTTGTCTTGAGTATCTCTGATTTGAACTTCTTCGGTCTCACCTTCTGGTTGAGGACGGAGTTCCTCAGGAGCTCGGATTCCCCCAAGTTATATAGTATTGGTTTCCTTGCCTCTGAGGTCGCCTTTAAGGTTTAGGCTCTCGTTGTAACAGCGTTGCGCGAGTTTCTGGTCCCCCTTTATGGTAGCTATCCCTTCTGTAGTCGAGAACTTCATGCATAGGTACGGAGTGGAGACCGTCACGGTGAGCTGATTTAACATTGTCTAACCTATAAGGGCGTTGTATGCAGAGCTCATGTCGACTACAATGTAGTCTATGCTCAGTGTTCTAGATCGTATTCCTTTTCAAAATGTTGTGTGAAATGGGATGTACCCAAGTGGTTGGATTGGGGCATCTCCAAGTCCGAACAAGCTATTTGGATAAGCTTTGAGCTCTTTCTCTTGTAGGCCGAGCTTGTCGAAGGCGGATTTGAACAGGATATCTGCAAAGCTTCCTTGGTCTACCAATGTTCGGTGGAGATTGGCATTGGCGAGTGTGATGGTAATGACCACAGGGTCATCATGCCCCGGGATGATGCCTGCGGCGTCTTCTTGTGTGAAGGTAAATGTGGGGTAGTGCATGGCAAAAGTTAACCAATTACGAGACTTCAGCTAAGAGAACAGCGTTATACGTATAGCTCTTAACCAGCTAAAATCTACCTCACCAATTTAAAAGTGGTTGTCACAATTTTTAGAAATAAAAATACTGAGAGTATGAGTCCCAGATCGTATCCCAACGAGTTGCAGGGAAGAGTGCTATTTTATTAACTAGGGGTTTTCAGAAAATTTGAGTTTTGATAATGAGTAAGTAAAATGATTAAAGATTATAGTAATAAAAATAAACTAAGAATAATTATTGATACTCTAAATGAAAGGCCTTGACTGGGGGAATGATTAAGTAGAATTTCTATCCTTGTTGGGATCTTCTCAAATGTAGTGTAGAGAGGTTGCTATTCTCACTCGGTTAACCCTCACTAAGTAAGAGAAAGTATGGTGATTAAACTAATTCTCACCAACAACTCCTAGTCCTCTCCCTTGGGGAGATCTAGCGTTAGTAGGTATAGAATTAGCTAACAGTGTCCAATTTAACTAAGAACTTGAGCATTCCAACTCAAGTGTCTTCTCTTAATCAACCCCCATGTTAAGTGGAATTTCTACTCCATTGACAGGAATAAAACGCTTGCAGAAATAGCAGAAGAGGACATGATAAATAAAATAAGGATTAGAAATTGATTAAAGGAAAAGGTAGTGAACTGTATTGATAAATCCAAATGCAACATAAGTATCTGAACAAGAATAATAAATAACTAAAAGAGTATGAGAATAGGGAAACAAACTAGAATAGTACTTCCACGGAGGTAATGGGTCTTCAATATCTAAAGCAAAAGCAATTAACTAAAATCCTATCAACGTAGAAAAAACCTAAAGGAGTAGTAAATTCATATCTAAAACTAAATCTATCCTAATATCGATGTAAATGAATGTGTGTCGATCTCTCCTGAGTTTCTGCATGTTCCCTCGCTTTATTCTGTGTTTCTGGGACAAAAATTAGGTTGAAACGTGGCCTGCAATTATCTCCAGCGTATTCTGAAATTTCTGCAGATCGCACAGGTCACGCATACGTGTCGTCCACACGTTTGCGTCATTCAGCGGTTTTTCTTGTCACGCGTTTGCGTCGACCATGCGTTCGCGTCAATCGTGCAGACTCCGATCTACGCGATTGCGTCAGGCACGCGTTCGCATCGCTTGCGAATTCTCCCGTGGGCCATGCGCTCGCGTCAATGTTCGCTGGTCATCTCCTTATTTTCTTGTGCTCCTTCCATATTTGCAAGCTCCCTCTCAATTCTCTAAGCCATTCCTGCCCTATGAGACCTGAAACACTTAACACACAGATCACAGCATCGAATGGTATAAAAGAGAATAAAAATACATAATTAAAAGATCTCTAGGGAGCAAGTTTTTAACCATGGACAATTTTTTTGGGAAAGAATTGTAAATACATGCAAATCATATGAATAAGTGGGTGAAGACTTGACAAAACCACTCAATTAAACACAATATAAATCATAAAATAATGGTTTATCATGGGGAGGTCAGGTGACCTGTCCCCTTCTCCGACATGATACACCTCTTTGAGGTGTCTTTTGCAAGATGACTTAGAGATCCCTCCTCCTGCGAATCCTCCGCTTATCATATGAACATGTCTCTTAGGGGTGTGAGGGGGACGTTCACCTCGTCCGACCTCTTCATTCCTTCTCCTCTATCTTGGATCATCCACTCTATTGGCTAAGAACTGATCTAGTCGCCCTTCTCGTGCCAATTTTTCTATGACATTCTTTAGGTCGTAGCATTCATTGGTAGAGTTCCCATAGATTCGGTGGTATTCACAATACTCTGTCTGACTTTCTCCTCTCTTGTGTTTAATCAGGCAAGGCGGTGGGATCTTCTCAGTGTTGCATATTTCCCTATAAACATCCACAAGAGGTACCCAAAGAGAGGTGTAGTTGTGGTACTTTATGGGTTTCTCAGTAGGTTGGTCTTCTTTCTTCCTGGACTCTTTATCCTTGTCTCGAGGTAAGTAGGAGAATCCAGTCTTTGAGGTTTCTTATAATCGGGAGTTCTCCTCCATATTAATGTATTTTTTGCTCGTTCCTGAACCTCGTTGAGAGATGATGGATGCTTTTTGGATATGGAGTGACTGAAGGGTCCTTCTCGTAGGCCATTGATGAGACCCATGATGGCTGCTTCTGTTGGAAGGTTTTGTATTTCCAGGCATGCTTTATTGAATCTTTCCATGTAACTGTAGAGGCTTTCCTGATCTCCTTGTTTAATCCCTAGCAGGCTTGGAGCGTGTTTGGTTTTGTTATTCTGTATAGAGAACCTGGCTAGGAACTTCCTGGCGAAGTCATCAAAGCTTGTAATCGACCTTGGCGGCAAGCTGTTGAACCACTTTATTGCAGTCTTTGTCAAGGTGGTCGGGAAGATTTTACAGCGGATTCCGTCTGAGGCATCGGAGACATACATCCGATTCCTGAAATTGTTAAGATGATGACTTTGAAATCTTTTGGGACTTTAGCTTTCATGATCTCTTTCGTGAACGGGTCTTGGTCCTTGTGAGGGCTATATTCGCGGCTGGATCGAGTGGTCTTAGTTTTGAGGTTGTCTTTGAGCTTTAGAAGCTTGTCCTCCAGCTCTCGACGTAGTCTTATTTTTCTTCCGAGGTCCCTCTCAGCCTCTCGTTGATGTCGGCCTCTTGTTCGAGCTGTTTGAGGCGATCCTGTTGGTCATGGATGACATCTAAGAATTTTGTATTTTGTGGTTGTTTGTCTCCCTTGGGTTGTGTGTATCCTTTGGGGAGGTTGGTGTGGCATCCGTGTTCTTGAGTGATGTTCCTTCTTCTATTCTGGAGTTAAGGTCATTGGCAAGGTTGTTCGCCATGGAGATGGGATGACTTCTAGGTTCTCCGGCAACGGTGCCAATATTTCGAGGGTTACCTGAAACTGAAGGTCGATCTCAGACGAGATCTTCAAGTGTGATCAGAGCTGTTGGGCCTGACTTGCTGGATCTAGAGGCGCTACTGATTCTTGGTCACCAGATGGTGGTGGTACCTGCAAGAGACTCCGACGTTTAAGTTAGCACGGGCTTTAGGCAGGTTTTTTGTGTAGAATCAGAGTATAAGTTATATTGGGTGCTCTAGTGTATTTATAGTATTGTTGAGTGACTGGTCGGCGAAATTGTGATCACTACACTTTTTCACAACTCTCATAATCCCTGGTAATGGCTCCAAAAACTTGGTGCGCTTAATACCATGGCATTACACAACTTCGCACAACTAACCAGCAAGTGCACTGGGTCGTCCAAGTAATAAAACCTTACGTGAGTAAGGGTCGATCCCACGGAGATTGTTAGTAATGAAGCAAGCTATGGTCATCTTGTAAATCTTAGTCAGGCAAACTCAGATATATATGGTGATGAACGAAAATAACATAGAAGATAAAGATAGTGATACTTATGTATATCATTGGTGTATGAGCTTCAGACAAGTGTATGAAGATGCCTTCCCTTCCGTCTCTCTGCTTTCCTACAGCCTTCATCCAATCCTTTCTTACTCCCTTCCATGGCAAGCTCGTATAGGGTCTCACTGTTGTCAGCAGCTACCTCCCATCCTCTCAGTGAAAGCGATTGCATATGTCCTGTCACGGCATAGCGGAATTCATCTGTCGGTTCTCAATCAGGCGCGGAATAGAATCCAGTGATTCTTTTGCGTTATCACTAACGCCCCCGCCCTCAGGGTTTGAAGCACGTCACAGTCATTCAGTCATTGAATCCTACTCAGAACACCACAGACAAGGTTAGACCTTCCGGATTCTCTTGAATGCTGCCATCAGGTCCTGCCTATACCACGAAGACTCCGAAGAATCCAAGAGATATTCACTAAGCCTCGAATGCTTGTAGAACAAGAATGGTTGTCAGTCACCTTGTTCATAGGTGAGAGTGGTGATGGGCGTCAATCATCACCATCATCATGTTGAAGAACAAGTGATATCTTGGTAAAAGAACAAGCGGAATTGAATGGAAGAACAATAGTAATTGCATTAATACTCGAGGTACAGCAGAGCTCCACACCCTTAATCTATGGTGTGTAGAAACTCCACCGTTGAAAATACATAAGAACAGGGTCTAGGCATGGCCGAATGGCCAGCCTCCCAGAGGTCTAAGATAGCATAAAACAAAGATAGCTACCAAAGTCTCGATAGCTACCAAAGTCTCGATACAAATACAATAGTAAAAGGTCCTACTTATAGATAACTAGTAGCCTAGGTGTACAAAGATGAGTAAATGACATAAAAATCCACTTCCGGGCCCACTTGGTGTGTGCTTGGGCTGAGCAATCAAGGAAATTCGTGTAGAGAACTTTTCTGGAGTTAAACGCCAGCTCCCATGCCAGTTTGGGCGTTTAACTCCAACTTTTATTCCTGTTCCGGCGTTTAACGCTGGAATTCCTGAGGCCGGATTGCTTTGCGGGTTTGGGCCATCAAATCTTGGACAAAGTATGGACTATTATATTGCTGGAAAGCCCTGGATGTCTACTTTCCAACGCCGTTGAGAGCGCGCCAATTGGGCTTCTGTAGCTCCAGAAAATCCACTTCGAGTGCAGGGAGGTCAGAATCCAACAGCATCTGCAGTCCTTTTTGGTCTCTGAATCAGATTTTTGCTCAGGTCCCTCAATTTCAGCCAGAAAATACCTGAAATCACAGAAAAACACACAAACTCATAGTAAAGTCCAGAAAAGTGAATTTTAAATAAAAACTAATAAAAATGTACTAAAATCTAACTAAAAGATATCAAAAACATACTAAAAACAATGCCAAAAAGTATACAAATTATCCGCTCATCACAACACCAAACTTAAATTGTTGCTTGTCCTCAAGCAACTGAAAATCAAATAAGATCAAAAGAAGAGAATATGCAATGAATTCCAAAAACATCTGTGAAGATCAGTATTAACTAGATGAGCGGGGCTTTTAACCTTCTGTCTCTGAACAGTTTTGGCATCTCAATCTATCCCTTGAAATTCAGAATGGTTGGCTTCTTTAGGAACTCAGAGTCCAGATAGTGTTAATGATTCTCCTAGTAAAGTATGATGATTCTTGAACATAGCTATTTATTGAGTCTTGGCTGTGGCCCAAAGCACTCTGTCTTCCAGTATTACCACCGGATACATACATGCCACAGACACATGATTGGGTGAACCTTTTCAGATTGTGACTCAGCTTTGCTAAAGTCCCCAATTAGAGGTGTCCAGGGTTCTTAAGCACACTCTTATTTGCCTTGGATCACAACTTTATTTCTTTTCTTTTTCTTTCTTTTTTTTTTTCGATTTTTTTTTTTTTTTTTTTTTGAATAGCTTTTTCTTGCTTCAAGAATCATTTTATTGATTTTTCAGATCCTCAGTAACATGTCTCCTTTTTCATCATTCTTTCAAGAGCCAACATTCATGAACCACAAATTCAAGATACATATGCACTGTTTACACATACATTCAGAGAACAAAAATATTGCCACCACATCAAAATAATTAAACTATTATAAAATTCAAAATTCATGCAATTCTTCCTTTTTCAATTAAGCACATTTTTATTCAAGAAAGGTGATGGATTCATAGGACATTCATAACTTTAAGGCATAGACACTAAGACACTAATGATCATAAGACACAAGCATGGATAACATAAAGCACTAAAAATTTCGAAAAACAAGGGAATAAAGAACAAGGAAATCAAGGAATGGGTCCACCTTAGTGATGGCGGCTCTTCCTTGCTTTTGAAGGTCCTATGGAGTGCTTGAGCTCCTCAATGTCTCTTCCTTGTCTTTGTTGCTCCTCCCTCATGATTCTTTGATCTTCTCTAATTTCATGGAGGAGAATGGAGTGTTCTTGATGCTCCACCCTTAGTTGTCCCATGTTGGAACTTAATTCTCCTAGGGAGGTGTTTAGTTGCTCCCAATAGTTTTGTGGAGGAAAGTTCATCCCTTGAGGAATCTCAGGGATTTCTTGATGAGAGGGGTCTCTTGTGTATTCCATCCTTTTCTTGGTGATGGGCTTGTCCTCATCAATGGGGATATCTCCTTCTATGTCAACTCCAACTCATTAACTTCTATTTCTTCTCCAATCATGATGCTATGGATCATGATGGCCCGGTCTATGGTAACTTCGGACCGGTTGCTAGTGGGAATGATTGAGCGTTGTATGAACTCTAACCATCCTCTAGCCACGGGCTTGAGGTCATGCCTTCTCAATTGGACCGGCTTTCCTCTTGAATCTTGCTTCCATTGTGCGCCCTCTTCACATATGACTGTGAGGACTTGGTCCAACCTTTGATCAAAGTTGACCCTTCTAGTGTAAGGATGCTCATCTCCTTGCATCATAGGCAAGTTGAACGCCACCCTCACACTCTCCGGACTAAAATCCAAGTATTTCCCCCGAACCATAGTAAGATAATTCTTTGGATTCGGGTTCACACTTTGGTCATGGTTCTTTGTGATCCATGCATTGGCATAGAACTCTTGAACCATCAAGATTCCAACTTGTTGAATGGGGTTGGTGAGAACTTCCCAACCTCTTCTTTGGATCTCATGGCGGATCTCCGGATATTCACCCTTTTTGAGTAAAAAGGGGACTTCGGGGATCACCTTCTTCAAGGCCACAACTTCATAGAAGTGGTCTTGATGCACCCTTGAGAGGAATCTATCCATCTCCCATGACTCGGAGGTGGAAGCTTTTGCTTTCCCTTTCCTCTTTTTAGAGGTTTCTCCGGCCTTTGGTGCCATAATGGTTATGGAAAAACGAAAAAGCAACGCTTTTACCACACCAAACATAAAATGTTTGCTCGTCCTCGAGCAAAAGAAGAAAGAAAGGAGTAGAAGAAGAAGAAATGAGGAAGAGGGGGAGGGTAGTGTGTTCGGCCAAAGGGGGAAGAAGTGGTCTTTAGGTTGTGTGAAAATGAAGGGTTGAAGAAGGGTATTTAAAGGAGAGAGGGGGGTAAAGGTTCGGCCATTTGAGGGTGGGTTTGGGAGGGAAAGTGGTTTGAATTTGAAGGGTGAGGTTGGTGGGATTTTATGAAGGATGGATGTGAGTGGTGAAGAGAAAGATGGGATTTGATAGGTGAAGGGTTTTTGGGGAAGAGGTGTTGAGGTGATTGGTGAATGGGGGAAGAAGAGAGAGAGTGATGGTAGGGTCCTGTGGGGTCCACAGATCCTGTAGTGTCAAGGAAAAGTCATCCCTGCACCAAAAGTTGCTCAAAATCACGTTTTGAGCCATTTCTGGCGTTAAACGCCGGGCTGGTGCCCATTCCTGGCGTTTAACGCCAGGTTGTTGCCCTTTACTGGCGTTTAACGCCAGTCTGGTGCCCTTTTCTGGCGTTAAACGCCCAGAAAGGTGCCAGACTGGGCGTTAAACGCCCAACTGCTAGGCTGACTGGCGTTTGAACGCCAGCAGCATCTTCCTCCAGGGTGTGCTGTTTTTCTTCCTGTTTTTCATTTTGTTTTTGCTTTTTTCATTGTTTTTGTGACTTCTTATGATCATCAACCTACAAAAAAAAGATAAAATAACAAAAGAAAATAATTAATTATAAAACATTGGGTTGCCTCCCAACAAGCGCTTCTTTAGTGTCATTAGCTTGACAGAGGACTCCCATGGAGCCTCAGAAACACTCAGAACCGTGTTGAAACCTCCCAACACCAAACTTAGAGTTTGAATGTGGGGTTTCAACACCAAACTTAGAGTTTGGTTGTGGCCTCCCAACACCAAACTTAGAGTTTGACTGTGGGGGCTCTGTTTGGCTCTGTTTTGAGAGAAGCTCTTCATGCTTCCTCTCCATGATGATAGAGGGATATCCTTGGGCCTTAAACACCATGGATTCTTCATTCACTTGAATGATCAACTCTCCTCTATCAACATCAATCACAGCCTTTGCTGTGGCTAGGAATGGTCTGC
This sequence comes from Arachis stenosperma, assembly GCF_014773155.1. Classification (NCBI taxonomy): domain Eukaryota; kingdom Viridiplantae; phylum Streptophyta; class Magnoliopsida; order Fabales; family Fabaceae; genus Arachis; species Arachis stenosperma. Next base: position 68,349,987 of record NC_080380.1, read on the forward strand.
CAAGGATGATGGATTCATCCATGCACTTCCCAGTCTCTAGGACTATGAAATCAGTAGGAATGTAATGGTCTTCAATCTTCACCAAAACATTCTCTATAAGTCCATGAGCTTGTTTTCTTGAATTGTCTGCCATCTCTAATGAGATTCTTGCAGCTTGCACCTCAAGGATCCCTAATTTCTCCATTACAGAGAGGGGCATGAGGTTTACACTTGACCCTAAGTCACACAAGGCCTTCTTGAAGGTCATGGTGCCTATGGTACAAGGTATAGAAAACTTCCCAGGATCCTGCCTCTTTTGAGGTAGTTTCTGCCTAGACAAGTCATCCAGTTCTTTGGTGAGCAAGGGAGGTTCATCCTCCCAAGTCTCATTTCCAAATAACTTGTCATTTAGTTTCATGATTGCTCCAAGGTATTTAGCAACTTGCTCTTCAGTAACATACTCATCCTCTTCAGAGGAAGAATACTCATCAGAGCTCATGAATGGCAGAAGTAAGTCCAATGGAATCTCTATGGTCTCGTTTTGAGCCTCAGATTCCCATGGTTCCTCATTGGGGAACTCACTGGAGGCCAGTGCACGCCCATTGAGGTCTTCCTCAGTGGCGTTCACTGCCTCTCCTTCCTCCCAGAATTCGGCCATGTCTATGGCTTTGCACTCTCCTTTTGGATTTTCTTCTGTATTACTTGGGAGAGTGCTAGGAGGGAGTTCAGTAACTTTCTTGCTCAGCTGACCCACTTGTCCTTCCAAATTTCTGATGGAGGACCTTGTTTCATTCATGAAACTTTGAGTGGTCTTTATTAGATCAGAGACCATTGTTGCTAAGTCAGAAGTATTCTGCTTAGAACTCTCTGTCTGTTGCTGAGAAGATGATGGAAAAGGCTTGCCATTGCTAAACCTGTTTCTTCCACCATTATTGTTATTGAAACCTTGTTGAGGTCTCTCTTGATTCTTCCATGAGAGATTTGGGTGATTTCTCCATGAAGAATTATAGGTGTTTCCATAGGGTTCTCCTAGGTAATTCACCTCTTCCATGGAAGGGTTCTCAGGATCATAAGCTTCTTCCTTAGATGAAGCATCCTTAGTACTGTTTGGTGCATTTTGCATTCCAGACAGACTTTGAGAAATCAAATTGACTTGTTGAGTCAATATCTTATTCTGAGCCAGTATGGCATTCAGAGCATCAATCTCAAGAACTCCTTTCTTCTGACTAGTCCCATTGTTCACAGGATTTCTTTCAGAAGTGTACATGAATTGGTTATTTGCAACCATTTCAATCAGTTCTTGAGCTTCAGTAGGCGTCTTCTTCAGATGAAGAGATCCTCCTGCAGAGCTATCCAAGGACATCTTAGATAGTTCAGAGAGACCATCATAGAAAATACCTATGATGCTCCATTCAGAAAGCATGTCAGAAGGACATTTTCTGATTAATTGTTTGTATCTTTCCCAAGCTTCATAGAGGGATTCTCCATCCTTTTGTCTAAAGGTTTGGACTTCCACTCTAAGCTTACTCCATCTTTGTGGTGGAAAGAATTTTGCCAAGAAGGCATTGACTAGCTTTTCCCAAGAGTCCAGGCTTTCTTTAGGTTGAGAATCCAACCATATTCTAGCCCTGTCTCTTACAGCAAAAGGGAATAGCATCAGTCTATAGACCTCAGGGTTAACCCCATTAGTCTTGACTGTGTCACAGATTTGCAAGAATTCAGCTAAAAACTGATGAGGATCTTCCATTGGAAGTCCATGGAACTTGCAATTCTGTTGCATTAGAGAAACTAATTGAGGCTTAAGCTCAAAGTTGTTTGCTCCAATGGCAGGGATAGAGATGCTTCTCCCATAAAAATCAGGAGTAGGTGCAGTAAAGTCACCCAGCACCTTCCTTGCATTGTTTGCATTGTTGTTGTTTTCTGCTGCCATGTTTTCTTCCTTGAAGAATTCGGTCAGGTCCTCTAAAGAGAGTTGTGCTTTGGCTTCTCTTAGCTTTCTCTTCAGAGTCCTTTCGGGTTCAGGATCAGCTTCAACAAGAATGCCTTTGTCCTTGCTCCTGCTCATATGAAAGAGAAGGGAACAAGAAAATGTGGTATCCTCTATGTCACAGTATAGAGATTCCTTTAAGTGTCAGAGGAAAAGAGAAATAGAAAGAAGAAGGAGAAGATAAATTCGAACTTTAGTTAGATAAGGTTCGAATTGTGCATTGAGAAGGAGTGGCACTCCATAAATAGAAGGATGTGGGAAGGAGGGAAGTTTATTTTCGAAAATCAAGTGAAAAATTTTGAAGTTATTTTGAAAAACATTAATTAATTTTCGAAAATAAAAGTGGAAAAGAAACCAAGTGATTTTTGAAAAAGATTTTGAAATTAGAAATTAAAAAGATTTGATTGAAAACTGTTTTGAAAAAGATGTGGTTAAAAAGATTTAAAAAAAGTGTGATTGAGAAGATATGATTTGAAAACTATTTGAAAAGATATGATTTTAAAAATGAATGACTTGCTTAACAAGAAAAGATATGATTTGAAACATTCAAACCTTTCTCAACAGAAAAGGTAACAATCTTGTGATGTTCAATCAAATCATTAATTGTTAGTAAGTATCTTTTAAAAAGGAAAGAAATTGATTTTGAAAACATTTGATTGAAAAGATTTGATTTGAAAAAGATTTGATTTTGAAAAACTAAAAAAAAAAAAATTTGATTTTGAAAACAAAATCTTCCCCCTGCACCATCCTGGCGTTAAACGCCCAGAATGGTATACATTCTGGCGTTTAACGCCCAAAATGCACCCTTTTTGGGCGTTAAACGCCCAACCAGGTACCCTGGCTGGCGTTTAAACGCCAGTCTGCCTTCTTCACTGGGCATTTTTGAATGCTCAGCTTTTTCTGTATAATTCCTCTGCAGCATGTTTTGAATCTTCAATTCTTTGTATCATTGACTTGAAAGGACACAAATTAAAAATATTTTTGGATTTTTGATAATCAAAATGCAAAGGAATCAATTAACAATGCATGCAAGACACCAAACTTAGCAGTTTGTGTACTACTGACACTAACAACATGAAAATGCATATGAGACACACAAAATACTTCAAGTCAATAGAATTCAAAGATCAAAACAAAGAAATATATGCATGGATTCGAAAAATATAACAAAAACATGCATTTGACACTAAACTTAAGATGAGACTCTAGACTCAAACAAGAAATATTTTTGGGATTTTATGGTTTTGCAAATTTTTTTGTATTTTTCGAAAATTAAGTGAAAAAAAAGTATCAAAATTCTTAATGAGAATTCCAGGAATCAGTGCAATGCTAGTCTAAGGCTCCGGTCCAGGAATTAGACATGGCTTCACAGCCAGCCAAGCTTTCAAAGAAAGCTTCGGTCCAAAACACTAGACATGACCAAGGTCAGCCAAGCCTTAGCAAATCACTGCTCCAACAGCAAGATTGATACGAAATCAACAAGCTCTTGTGGTGATAAGTTGAAACCTCGGTCCAATCAGATTAGACATGGCTTCTCAGCCAGCCAGATTTCAACAATCATCATGAAACTCTAGAATTCACCTTCAAGAATTTCGAAAAAAAATACCTAATCTAAGCAACAAGATGAACCGTCAGTTGTCCAGCCTAAACAATCCCGGGCAATAACACCAAAAATTTGATGTTGTTGCCGGATCTTGGCTCTGATGTTACCAAAAGCTTGCTCAAAACATGAACAATCCCCGGCAACGGCGCCAAAAACTTGGTCGGCGAAATTGTGATCACTACACTTTTTCACAACTCTCATAATCCCTGGTAATGGCTCCAAAAACTTGGTGCGCTTAATACCATGGCATTACACAACTTCGCACAACTAACCAGCAAGTGCACTGGGTCGTCCAAGTAATAAAACCTTACGTGAGTAAGGGTCGATCCCACGGAGATTGTTAGTAATGAAGCAAGCTATGGTCATCTTGTAAATCTTAGTCAGGCAAACTCAGATATATATGGTGATGAACGAAAATAACATAGAAGATAAAGATAGTGATACTTATGTATATCATTGGTGTATGAGCTTCAGACAAGTGTATGAAGATGCCTTCCCTTCCGTCTCTCTGCTTTCCTACAGCCTTCATCCAATCCTTTCTTACTCCCTTCCATGGCAAGCTCGTATAGGGTCTCACTGTTGTCAGCAGCTACCTCCCATCCTCTCAGTGAAAGCGATTGCATATGTCCTGTCACGGCATAGCGGAATTCATCTGTCGGTTCTCAATCAGGCGCGGAATAGAATCCAGTGATTCTTTTGCGTTATCACTAACGCCCCCGCCCTCAGGGTTTGAAGCACGTCACAGTCATTCAGTCATTGAATCCTACTCAGAACACCACAGACAAGGTTAGACCTTCCGGATTCTCTTGAATGCTGCCATCAGGTCCTGCCTATACCACGAAGACTCCGAAGAATCCAAGAGATATTCACTAAGCCTCGAATGCTTGTAGAACAAGAATGGTTGTCAGTCACCTTGTTCATAGGTGAGAGTGGTGATGGGCGTCAATCATCACCATCATCATGTTGAAGAACAAGTGATATCTTGGTAAAAGAACAAGCGGAATTGAATGGAAGAACAATAGTAATTGCATTAATACTCGAGGTACAGCAGAGCTCCACCCTTAATCTATGGTGTGTAGAAACTCCACCGTTGAAAATACATAAGAACAGGGTCTAGGCATGGCCGAATGGCCAGCCTCCCAGAGGTCTAAGATAGCATAAAACAAAGATAGCTACCAAAGTCTCGATAGCTACCAAAGTCTCGATACAAATACAATAGTAAAAGGTCCTACTTATAGATAACTAGTAGCCTAGGTGTACAAAGATGAGTAAATGACATAAAAATCCACTTCCGGGCCCACTTGGTGTGTGCTTGGGCTGAGCAATCAAGGAAATTCGTGTAGAGAACTTTTCTGGAGTTAAACGCCAGCTCCCATGCCAGTTTGGGCGTTTAACTCCAACTTTTATTCCTGTTCCGGCGTTTAACGCTGGAATTCCTGAGGCCGGATTGCTTTGCGGGTTTGGGCCATCAAATCTTGGACAAAGTATGGACTATTATATATTGCTGGAAAGCCCTGGATGTCTACTTTCCAACGCCGTTGAGAGCGCGCCAATTGGGCTTCTGTAGCTCCAGAAAATCCACTTCGAGTGCAGGGAGGTCAGAATCCAACAGCATCTGCAGTCCTTTTTGGTCTCTGAATCAGATTTTTGCTCAGGTCCCTCAATTTCAGCCAGAAAATACCTGAAATCACAGAAAAACACACAAACTCATAGTAAAGTCCAGAAAAGTGAATTTTAAATAAAAACTAATAAAAATGTACTAAAATCTAACTAAAAGATATCAAAAACATACTAAAAACAATGCCAAAAAGTATACAAATTATCCGCTCATCAGTGACCTTCCTTGAGATAAGTTAGTTATCTTATCTTTTGTGGGTTACACTTATCTTTTGGTCAGCCACCTTCGGGTGAGCTGTAATCCTCTGTTTTGGGCCTGCTTGGGCCTCTATGGTGATTTGGCCGAGCTCTTTAGGAAGAGGTCAGTGATGAGCTAACCTTTATAAGAGGTCGGTCGTTCTGGTCTTCGTCCAACCCAGATCGCAGATCGCATAGCACGACCTATGGTATAAACAGATCTTAAGTTGGTAATCCGTCTCCAAGATAGCATATTGTTGGGGGCCAATGAAGCTCATAGATAAAATTGCCACCTACTCAATATGTTCTTGGAACGAAATTGCTTCCTCACCAACATCCTCTTTCCCATCACTCAAATTATAACAAGGAGGTTGTGAGAAGTCTACCTCCATGTCTCTCTCAAACTCAATGGAAAGAGGCTCATTAGGATCATTAAGGGCATTGACCAAGGAGGACAAAAATTCATCAATGATGAAATCCTCATCTTGATCAATCTCCCTCAATTCTCCCTTTCTCTCCTTCGGTTCACATACTCCAGTTTCTCCCTCTTGTTTAACTTCATGCTCTAACCCTTCTTCTTCCCTTGAGGCTCTATGTTCTCCTTTTCACTCCATTCTTTAGTTGATCCTTCACATTTTTCAAGAGAAGTGTCTTGATCAGATGAGCGTAGAAGGACTAAGCGGTTCACCGCTTCGGCTATGGTTGCCACAAATTGCCCTTGTGTCGTTCGGAATCCTTCTTACTCTTGGAGAAAGGCTTCAAGGTCTTGTGGTTCTTGGGCCAAGGGTGGGAAAGCTTCACATTGTGGTGAAAAATGAGGTTCATTATTTGGGAGGAAGGTCTTATATGTGGGAAGCAATTTATGTTGATAAGTATCTTGAGGTGGTATGTACGGATGTGGTTGTTGGTAGTAGTGGTGTGTTGTTTGAAAATGTGGTGGTTGAGGATTATGTTGGAGGTATGGGTCTAGGCATATGGTGGTGGGGGGTGCATGATCAAAGTGAAATCTACCATATCCTTAGGTTGGGTATGTGCATTGGAAAGAGTGTGGCTCATTGAAGTTATTAATCCATACAAAATGATCACAAATAAACTCCAATCCAAGAGAGTGATAACTCATTGAGAAAATTGAAAATAGAAGCTAATGACATCAATTAACAAAAGAAACTAATTCGAAGGGTTACCTGAAACTGTAGGTCGATCTCGGACGAGATCTTCTGTGCAGGTCAGAGCTGTGGTGTCCGATCTGTTGGACTTGGTGATAGTGCTGATCCTTCGTCCCCGGAGGGTGGGGGGTACCTGCAAGGGACTCCGATGCTTAAGTTATCAAGGGTATTAAGCAGGTATTGAGTAGAATCAGAGTATGAGTTATACATAGGTGCTCAAGTGTATTTATAATGGTGTGGAGTGACCTTTCTGGAGATAAGATAGTTATCCTATCTTATCTTATCTTTTGGGTGAGGTCATCTTAACTTATCTTTAAGGGAACTGCCCTTATCTCTATAGGCTTGGGCTGCCTTAGGATTTTGGGTCGTGTTCCTCCGTTGGGGCCCTTCTTTGGGCTTTCCTGGTGACTTGGCCGAACTCTCTGAGAAGAGGTTGGGTCATCTTGACCTGAAGAGGTCGGTCGCTTTGTCTGTAGAATATCATGGGTCGGATAACTCGACCCAAGATATGAACAGTGCCCCTGCTCGAGCTCGGTCTTTTCTTGGAGGTCGAGCCTTAGTTTTAAGGTCTTCGAACCTTCTTGGGTAAAGCCGAGCTCGACCATTTATTCAACTTTATCCTTGTAGGGTTCCTTTTTTAATGCGGAACGTTTCGTTTCCTCTGAGAGCGCGGGCTTTTGTATTTAGCGTCCTAGCCTTGGGAATGCGCGAGGGTTTTAATGCTCTCATTAATGTATTTTCAATGCCCCGTTTCTCATTCTTTTATTTTGAACTTTACACACAGAATACGGTTTTTCCTCTTCTCTATAACTTCCCCTTTTCTTTCTCACTTTTTGTTTTAACCTGTTGTTCCGCCCTTTCGCGTCTTCTTTTGCGGCGTCGCTTGGTGATCATAGGTGCCCTCTTTGTTTTCGTTGACAGCTTTGTTTTCGATCTTCCTTCCATACGCTTCTCCCTTCTTCAGGTTGGTTTATCTTCTTTTTTGCTTGCATTGTTTTGTTTTCTTGGTACAGTAGGGTTTTAACTTGAGTAATTTTTTGGAAAGTTTAAACCTTTTTGCATTTCTATGCTTTTTGTCACTGTAATTTCTAGTTTCTTCTTTTTCGGCATTTTCTGAATGGTTGAAGCCTCTAGGGTTTCGCGTGTTTGTTGCCTGTTTCTGTATAAGTGGTTTGTTTGATTTTGAAGAAAAGATTGTGCCTTTGTCTGTTTTTTCGCTTGGCATGTTCTTGCTGTTGGGTAGACTGAAGTCGTAATTTCTCAGAACGCTTATTTTGATGACTTTATTTGGTTTGTGGCCTTTCCGAATGTCGTTCTTGTTGAAATAGAGGCTTTGTCTTCTTGTTGGGATGTGTAGAGATGTAGGCTTGTAGGCTTCCCTGAGTCCTTATTCTGCCTCCAAAGGATGCCCCTGGGACCTTTTGGACTGGGTCCTGGGGTTTCCTTTTGTTGCTTTGCCTGGCTTCTTGATACCTATATGCTTTAGTTTTTCGAGTTGTCTTTGTTTACACCTGAGTTGTTTGATTAGTGTTCCGATGTGTTTTTTGAGTAATTTAATCTTCTTTTCTTCTTGTAGAACTAGTTAACCATGCCTTCTCACAAAAATATTGTTGAGACATCTTCCCAGGTCCCTGAGGGCATGGCCGATTGGGTGGATTCTATGGTCCTCTTATGCGTCTCGTTGGTTGACTCTGAGTTTTGTCAGCAACTTAGGCAGTTTCATAGAATTTGTGGCAACAGTAGTGATAAGAAAAATTATAAGCTCATATCTCCAACTTCTGACGAAAGGGTTTGCTTTTCTACCCGGATTGCTGGAGAGCGACCCTTTTTCTATGCCTATGACTTCTTTTTTAGTCAAATGAATATTACCCTTCCTTTTACCCCCTTTGAGACCAACTTGTTATGGTCCTGTAATGTAGCTCCACCCCAACTTCACCCCAATTCCTGGGGTTTTATAAAAATATTTCAGCTGCTGTGTGGTGAGTTTGGCATCCCTGCTTCGTAATCTCTCTTCTTTATCTTTTGTTTTGACAAAGCCTGGTGTAGTGAAGAAGAAAGCCGCTTGGGTTTCTTTTCGAGCTTCCCAGGGGAAAAGGTTTTCTCCATGTTTGATGAGTCTTTTCGTGATTTCAAAAATTACTTTTTTAGGGTCCGAGCTGTTGAAGGAGCTCGGCCCTTTTTTTTGGATGAGAATGATGAGCCCACCTTTCCTTTAGAATGGCAAAAGAATGTAGTGGTTGATGGTGTTTTTGCGGAAAAAGAAATTTCCAAACACATAGATCTAACCGGCAAGTATACCGGGTCACATCAAGTAGTAATAACTCACTTAGAGTGAGGTCGATCCCACAGGGATTGATGGATCAAGCAACTCTAGTGGGTGATTAGTTTAGTCAAGTAAACATTGAAGTGAAATTGAGTGAAATCGTAGCCAACAGAAAGTAAATTGACAAGAATTGTAAATGACAGAATGTAAATAGGCAGGAAGCTTAAAGAACAAGCAATGTAAATTGCAGAAACTTAAATGACAAGAAATGTAAATTGCATCAAATGTAAAGGCGGTTGGGGTGCTGGAAATTAAATGAAAGCAGTAGATCCAAGCTTAGAACAATTGCAAGGAAATTAAATTACAGGAAAAGTTAATTCAAGGTCACAGTAGCTTAAATGTAAATTGCAGAAGAACACAAGTGCAGGAAATTAAATTGGGAGCAATGAGATGCAACAAAGAGACATAGATCATTTCTCAAGTCTCAAAGTGAAACTAACAATTTTAATGAAACAGTAAAAACAGAAGGAAAGCCAAGAGCTCAATTGCTCACTTGATCAAGACAGAAACAAAATTCAACTCAATTGTGAAATTCAGAAAAGAAATTCAAGATCTCAGGGAATCAATGAGACTAGAGAACAAGTCTAGATCTCAAGCCCTTCCTTGATCAATTCAGAGAACAATTTGCAGAAGAAAAAGAAGATGAAAGAAATAAATGAAAACTCAGATTCAATTCTCAATTTTCTGAAATTATGCAGAAGAAGAACAAGAGATTTCAGATCAAGTGAAACAAAATTCCTTCAATTCTTGATCCAAAATTCAAACAGAAATGAAAACTAAGAGAGAGAACTCTCAAATCCTAATGCTCCCTAGTGAAGCTAGCCCTTCTCTAATCGAGCTCCTCCTTTCTGAAATGAGAGTGATGCCTTTATATAGGCTTTTTACAAAATGAAAATAAAATGAAATTGTAATTAAAAACAAATTCATAAAATGAAAATCCTAATCTAGCTTCTCTGTGTGTCTTTGACTCATGTTGAGTGGGCTTTGCTTGCTTTGGATTTGAGGGAGAATAGGTCTTGGATGGCCTTGGTTCAATTGGTGAAGATTTGAGCTCAAAGGGAATTTTAATTGAATTTTGGCCCATGGGTGTTCCCAGGAGGCTGCTCTGCTCTTGTGGAGGGCAGAGCAGGGAAGCCTTGCATGTGGATCCAACTAGCGTGCCAAATTGGGAGGGGCATCAGGATGCTGCCCTGCCCTTGTGGAGGGCAGGGCAATGTTGTCATGGTGCGTCCAAGCTGCGCGCCCAAGCTCCTTTGTGTGCGCCAAGGAGGCCCGTGTCATGCATGCCCATGTGCGTGCCAAGGGGAGTTCCCAAATTTGAACCTTAGTGAAAGCATTTGGGGGAGCAATTTTTCTTGATTTTTCATGAAGTGAAGCACGACATTGCTTTGCTCTCCACAAGGGCAGAGCAGAATAATGAGGGCTACTTTGCATTGGAGTGAGGCTCCAGCTTCGAACCTTGGTGGAAGCACTTTGGTTTATTTTCGCTTATTTTTTGCCCTTAAAAATGCCTTTCACTTATGCCTCAATTTTACACCAAATATGGATTGCCATATATCGTTGGAAAGCTCTGAATGTCAGCTTTCCAACGCAACTGAAAGCACATCAATCAGACGTCTGTAGCTCAAGTTATAGCTCTTTGAAGGAGGCATGGTCATGTTGTGAGCGCCCAGATTTTAACTTAGCAAAAATTTGCTTCCAACCTCACTTTGCATCACGATATTGCCCTGCTCTTGGCAAGGGCAGAGCAGTGTGCGTGCTGGTTGCTTTCTTCTTTGATTTGGTCATGAGCCATGGTGGACGAAATTGTGATCACTTGTTATTTGTTTATAAAGGATGTTTACTCTTAGGGCACTGTTTATTTTCTTCACAACTCCGTTCAACTAACCAGCAAGTGTACTGGGTCGTCCAAGTAATACCTTACGTGAGTAAGGGTCGAATCCACAGAGATTGTTGGTATGAAGCAAGCTATGGTCACCTTGCAAATCTCAGTTAGGCAGATTAAAATAGTTTATGGGTTTAAATAAAATAGAAAGAAGAAATACTTAATAAAAGGGATAGAACACTTATGCAGATTCATTGGTAGAGGTATCTTTTAAGTATATACAGCTGCTGCATGGCTCAAGCACGCCTGCTCTCCTATTCCTTCTACCCAATCCTTCTTACTCCTCTCCATGGCAAGCTTTGTATAGGGGTTCACTATCAACTGTGGCTACTTTCATTCCTCACGGGGAAATAACCTGTGCGGCTGTCACTCGCACAGCTAACCAGTCTGGAGGCATCACCCATGGCTGATAGCTACATCCCATCCTCGCAGTGAAAGCTACGCACGCACTCTGTCACAGCACGGCCAATCACCGGTTGGTTCCCGCTCCTACTGGAATAGAATCCCTCTTTTGCGTTTGTCACTAACGCCCAGCAGGTTAAAGTTTGAAGCACGTCACGGTCATTCATGATCGGAATCCTACTCGGAACACCACAGACAAGGTTGGACTTTCCGGACTCCCAGGATCCTACTCGGAACACCACAGACAAGGTTGGACTTTCCGGATCCAGATGAATGCCGCCAACTATCTAACTTATACCACGAAGATTCTGTTGGGGAATCTAAGAGATACACATTCAAGCTTGTGTTGCATGTAGAACGAAAGTGGTTGTCAATCACGCGCGTTCATGAGTGAGAATAATAATGAGGGTTATTACTCATCATTTCATCATGTTCTTGGGTGCGAATGAATATCTTGGAATAAGAATAAGAGAGATTTGAATAAAAGAAATAGAACTTCATTAATACTTGAGGTACAGCAGAGCTCCACACCCTTAATCTATGGTGTGCAGAAACTCCACCGTTGAAAATACATAAGCAAAAGAGGTTCAGGCATGGCCGAATGGCCAGCCCCTAGAACGTGATCAATAGTCTCTTAGGATGAAGAATAAACAAAACTGAGACCAAAGATGATTGATACATTAGTAAATCATCCTATTTATAATAAACTAGCTCCTAGGGTTTACATGAGTAAGTAATTGATGCATAAATCCACTTCCGGGGCCCACTTGGTGTGTGCTTGGGCTGAGCTTGATCTATCCACGAGCAGAGGCTCCTCTTGGAGTTGAATTTCGAGTTATGATGTGCTTTGGGCGTTCAACTCCGGATTATGACGTTTTTCTGGCGTTTAACTCCAGAAAGGAGCGTGTACTTGGCGTTCAACGCCAGTTTGCGTCGTCATTCTTCGAATAAAGTATGGACTATTATATATTGCTGGAAAGCCCTGGATGTCTACTTTCCAACGCCGTTGAGAGCGCGCCAATTGGAGTTCTGTAGCTCCAGAAAATCCATTTCGAGTGCAGGGAGGTCAGAATCCAACAGCATCAGCAGTCCTTTTGTCAGCCTTTTTCAGAGTTTGCTCAAATCCCTCAATTTCAGTCAGAATTTACCTGAAATCACAGAAAAACACACAAACTCATAGTAAAGTCCAGAAATGTGAATTTAACATAAAAACTAATGAAAACATCCCTAAAAGTAGCTTAAACTTACTAAAAACTATATAAAAACAATGCCAAAAAGCGTATAAATTATCCGCTCATCACAACACCAAACTTAAATTGTTGCTTGTCCCCAAGCAACTGAAAATCAAATAGGATAAAAAGAAGAGAATATACTATAAAGTCCAAAATATCAATGAATAATAATTTAATTACATGAGCGGGACTTGTAGCTTTTTGCTTCTGAACAGTTTTGGCATCTCACTTTTTCCTTTGAAGTTCAGAGTGATTGGCATCTCTAGGAACTTAGAATTTTGGATAGTGTTATTGACTTTCTTAGTTAAGCATGTTGATTCTTGAACACAGTTACTTATGAGTCTTGGCTGTGGCCCTAAGCACTTTGTCTTCCAGTATTACCACCGGATACACAAATGCCACAGACACATAACTGGGTGAACCTTTTCAGATTGTGACTTAGCTTTGCTAAAGTCCCCAATTAGTGGTGTCCAGAGCTCTTAAGCACACTCTTTTGCCTTGGATCACGACTTAACCACTCAGTCTCAAGCTTTTCACTTGGACCTTCATGACACAAGCACATGGTTAGGGACAGCTTGGTTTAGCCGCTTAGGCCCGGATTAAATTTCCTTGGGCCCTCCTATCCATTGATGCTCAAAGCCTTGGATCCTTTTTACCCTTGCCTTTTGGTTTTAAGGGCTATTGGCTTTTTCTATTGCTCCTTCTTTTTTTTTTTTTTTTTTTTTCACTGCTTTTTCTTGCTTCAAGAATCAATTCCATGAATTTTTCAGATCATCAATAACATCTCTCTTTGTTCATCATTCTTTCAAGAACCAACAATTTTAACACTCATAAACAACAAGATCCAAAGACATATGCACTGTTCATTCATTCATTCAGAAAACAAAAGCATTGTCACCACATCAAAATAATTAAACTAAATTCAATAATAATTTCGAAAATTATGTACTTCTTGTTCTTTTGAATTAAAACATTTTTCTTTTAAGAGAGGTGAAGGACTAATGGATTTTATTCATAGCTTTAAGGCATGGTTACATACTAATGATCATGAAATAAAGACACAAAACATAGATAAACATAATAATTAAAAACCGAAAACAGAAAGAAATAAAGAACAAGGAATGAATCCACCTCTAGTGGCGTCTTCTTCTTGAAGGACCAATGATGTTCTTCAACTCTTCTATGTCCCTTCCTTGCCTTTGTTGCTCCTCCCTCATTGCTCTTTGATCTTCTCTTATTTCTTGAAGAGTGAGGGCGTGTTCATGGTGTTCCACCCTTAGTTGTTCCACATTATGGCTCAAATCTTCCAAGGAGGTGCTAAGTTGCTCCCAATAGTTGTTGGGAGGAAAGTGCATTCCATGAGGCATTTGTTGATGATGCACTTCCTCTTGTTCTCCTTGAGGGCCGTGAGGAACTTCCCTTGTTTGCTCCATCCTTTTCTTGGTGATGGGCTTGTCTTCTTCTATGGAGGCATCTCCATCTATGATAACTCCGGCTGAATAACATAGATGGCATATGAGGTGAGGGAATGCTAGCCGTGCCATGTATGAAGGTTTGTCAGCTATTTTGTAGAGTTCATTGGCTATGACTTCATGAACCTCTACTTCTTCACCAATCATGATGCTATGAACCATGATGGCCCGATCCACAGTAACTTCAGATCGGTTGCTTGTGGGGATGATGGATCTTTGAATGAACTCCAACCATCCTCTAGCTACAGGCTTGAGGTCCAGTCTTCTTAGTTGGACTGGCTTGCCTTTAGAGTCAACTCTCCATTGGGCGCCTTCCACACAAATGTCCCTAAGGACTTGGTCCAACCTTTGATCAAAGTTGACCCTTCTAGTGTAGGGTGTTCATCACCTTGCATCATAGGCAAATGAAACGCCAACCTCACATTCTCCGGACTGAAATCCAAGTATTTCCCCCTAACCATTGTGAGATAATTCTTTGGGCTTGGGTTCATACTTTGGTCATGGTTTCTAGTGATCCATGCATTGGCATAGAACTCTTGAACCATGAGAATTCCGACTTGTTGCATGGGGTTGGCTAAGACTTCCCAACCTCTTCTTTGAATTTCATGTCGGATCTCCGGATACTCATTTTCTTGAGCTTGAAAGGGACCTCAGGGATCACTTTCTTCTTTGCCACAACATCATAGAAGTGGTCTTGATGGCTCTTGGAGATAATCTCTCTTCTCCCATGACTCGGAAGTGGAAGCTTTTGCTTTCCCTTTCCCTTTTCTTGAGGAAATTCCGGTCTTGGGTGCCATTGATGGTGATGAAAATCAAAAAGCTTAGGCTTTTACCACACCAAACTTAAAATTTGCTTGTCCCCAAGCAAAAAAAAAAGAGTAGAAGAAGAAGAAGAAAATATGGTAGAGAGGGAGAAGAGAGGGTTCGGCTATGTGGGAGAATGTGGGTTTGTGTTTGTGTGAAAATGTAAAAGAAAAGAAGGGTATTTATAGGGAGGGGGGAGGGTATAGGTTCGGCCATGTTGGGTGGGAAAGGGTGGGAAATTGAATTTGAAAGTAGTGGGGGTAGGTGGGGTGTATGGGGAAGAGGGGTTGATGTGAATGGTGAATGGGTAATTGGGAAGAGGAATTGAGGTGATAGGTGAAGGTTTTTGGGAAGTGTGACATTGAGAATGAGATTTGGATTAGAAGAGTGTGATTAGGATTAAAAGGAATGTGGTAGGTGGGGATCCTGTGGGGTCCACAGATCCTAAGGTGAGGATCCTGTGGGGTCCACAGATCCTGAGGTGAAAACAATACCATTCCTTCACCATATAGGCATGTAACATGCCTTGATGCATCATTCTGGCGTTCAAACGCCCATTGATGCTAGTTCTGGCGTTAAACGCCATGTTATGCATGATTCTGGCGTTGAACGCCAGTTTCATGCTTTTCTGGCGTTCAGCGCCAGATTGTCCTCTGTGTGCGCTCCTGGCGTTAAACGCCAGGTTGTTGCTTGTTTTGGGCGTTCAACGCCAGAAAGATGCTCGTTCTGGCGTTGAACGCCAGAAAGATGCTCCTTCTGGGCGTTGAACGCCAGCCTGTGCGCCTCCAGGGTGAAAAAATTTTTCTTCTGTTTTGACTCTGTTTTAATTTTTTTTTTTTGATTTTTTCGTGACTCCTCATGATCATGTACCTAATAAAACACAAAAAAACAAAGAAACAAAATAAAATAAAATTAGATGAATAAAATTGGGTTGCCTCCCAACAAGCGCTTCTTTAATGTCAATAGCTTGACAGTGGCTCTCATGGAGCCACAAGGTGATCAGGTCATTTAAGTGTGGTATTCCCAACACCAAACTTAGAGTTTGGATATGGGGTTTGGACACCAAACTTAGAGTTTGGTTGTGGCCTCACAACACCAAACTTAGAGTTTGACTGTGTGGGCTCTTCTTGACTCTGAACTGAGAGAAGCTCTTCATGCTTACTCTCTTTTGTCATAGAGGGATGGCCATGTGCTTGAAACAAGGTAGTCCCCATTCAGTTGAAGGACTAACTCACCTCTGTTGACATCTATCACAGCTCCTGCTGTGGCTAGGAAAGGTCTTCCTAGGATGATGCATTCATCATCTTCCTTCCTAGTATCTAGGATTATGAAATCAGTAGGGATGTAAAGGCCTTCAACCTTTACTAGCACGTCCTACTAATCCATAAGCTTGTCTTATGGACTTATCTGCCAATTGTAATGAGAAACAAGGCAGGTTGTACCTCAATATCCCCATCTCTCCATTACAGAGAGTGGCATAAGATTTATCCCTGACCCTAGATCACATAGAGCTTTTTCAAAGCTCATGGTGCCAATGGTACAAGGTATTAAGAACTTGCCAGGATCTTGTTTCTTTTGAGTAGAGTTTTCTGAATCCAAGTGTCTAGTTCACTAATGAGTAAGGGAGGTTTACTTTCCCAAGTCTCATTACCAACAGTTTGGCATTCAGCTTCATGATAGCTCCTAATATAGAGCAGCTTGCTCTCCAATCACATCTTCATCCTCTTCAGAGGATGAATATTCTTCAGAGCTCATGAATGGCAGAAGGAGATTTAATGGGATCTCTATGGTCTGTAGATGAGCCTCAGATTCCTCTGGATCCTTAATAGGAAACTCCTTCATGCTTGAAGGACGTCCCAGGAGGTCTTTCTCCTTAGGATTTTCGTCCTCCTCCTCCCTAGTGCATTCGGTCACTTTGATTAATCAATGGCCTTGCACTCTCCTTTTGGATTCTCTTCTGTATTGCTGGGAGAATACTGGGAGGAGTTTCAATAACTTTCTTACTCAGCTGGCCCACTTGTGCTTCCAGATTTCTAATGGAAGATCTGGTTTCATTCATGAACTGAAAGTGGCCTTTGACAGATCAGAGACTATGTTGGCTAAATTAGAATTGTTTGTTCAGAGTTCTCTGTCTGTTGCTGAGAAGATGATGGATATGGCTTACTATTATCCAGCTTGCACGTCCACCATTGTTAAAACCTTGATGGGGTTTTTGTTGATCCTTCCAGGAGAAATTCGGATGATTTCTCCATGATGAATATAGGTGTTTTCCATAGGGTTCACCTAAGTATTAACCTCTGCCATGGCAGGGTTTTCAGATCATAAGCTTCTTCAGAAGCTACCTCTCTAGTACTATTGGATGCATGTTGCAGTCCATTCAGATTCTGAGAGATCATGTTGACCTGTTGAGTCAACATTTGTTCTGAGCCAATATGGCATTCAGAGCATCAATTTCAAGACTCCTTTCTTCTGAGGTACCCCATTGTTCACGGAATTCCTCTCAGAGGTGTACATAAACTGGTTGTTTGCAACCATGTCAATGAGTTCTTGAGCCTCTTCAGGCGTTTTCTTCAGGTGAATAGATCCACCTGCAGAATGGTCCAATGACATTTTCGAAATTCAGAGAGACCATAATAGAATATCTAATATGGTCCATTCAGAAAACATTCAGATGGACATCTCTTTGTCAGCTGCTTGTATCTTTCCCAAGCTTCATATAGGGATTCACCATCTTTTTGTTTGAAGGTTTGAACATCACTCTCGCTTGCTCAGCTTTTGAGGAGGAAAGATTTATCTAAGAATGCAGTGACAAGCTTATCCCATGAGTCCAGGCTATCCTTGGTTGAGAATCCAACCATACTCTAGCTCTGTCTCTTACAGCAAAAGGGAAAAGCAAGAGTCGTAGACTTCAGGATTAACTCCATTTGTCTTTACAGTGTCACAGATCTGCAAGAACTCAGTTAAAACTGGTAAGGATCTTCAGATGAAGTCCCTAAAACTTGCAGTTTTGTTGCATTAATGCAACTAGTTGAGGCTTAAGCTCAAAGTTTGGCTCCATGGTAAGAATGGAGATGCTTCTTCCATCAAAACTTGGATGT